>NC_081562.1:133909228-134037143 GCF_022355385.1 Mustela nigripes
TTTTTTTCAAAGATTGTATTTATTTATTTCAGAGAGAGAGCACGTGTGCAATTGAGAGAGAGAGAAAGAGAGAGCAACAAAGCATGAGTGGGGAGAGGAGCAGAGGGAGAGAGAGAAGTAGACTTCCCACTGAGCAGGGAGCCCAACTTTGGGCTCGATCCCAGGACCCCAGGATCATGACCTGAGCTGAAGGCAGATACTTAACTGACTGAGCCACCCAGGATCCCCTCAAATATCTGTGCCTTTGTTGGAATTACCTGAGAAGATATCATCCCTTCTCTTCCTCTCTTATCTGTCTATCTGCACCACTTAGTTTAGAACCGAGATTTTCCTTTGATACACAGAACTGTATTTTTTTTTTAAATCTAGTCCTTTTTATCCCACTCTAAGTACCCTTTTGAAATCATAATGCCATCACCCTTATATGTATATCCAAAGGGCAGGAGAAAAAGCATATTCCACCAAGTATTTATCTCTGAAGTTGCAATTTCTTGTCTCCTGCTTTTGAGTTCACATGAGAAAAAAAAAAAAAACTCACTTAGTTGTGTTTTACTCAAGACAAAAATTATGAGGAGGGGGAAGGAGTGAAGGGTTACATCTGGAGAGAGTTAAGTTCTGTGGCTCATGAAGCAGCTGCGACGATGTAATGTGGCCCCTCCCTCCCGCAGCCATTCTGCTTTGGCTGGAAAATGCGTGGGTTTTTGAATGGTTCGGGTTTTATCTGGATAGAAGGAATAGAGCATTTTCAGAGAGGAAATTTAAGTTTATTCATGTTCTTAAACCACTTTTTGCCCTAAATTTATTGACCAAGCTGATACTATTAACTAAAATTGGGAGGTCTTGGGGAAACTCTAAATCTCATATAGCCACTAATTCCTGGGCACTATGAGAGCTTTGGACAAGATGTTGTGGATTTCCTCTTTTAAATTGTTCAAAAAGGTAGTGTTTTTTTTTGTTTGTTTGTTTGTTTGTTTTTTGATCTGTTCCTCTTTAAAACCTACACTGCTCTTGCTTTCCGTACTAAGCAGCCTGATAATCCAAGCTTGTTGTCAAGGGATGGTGACCAATGGCCTTGAGTACACCAGCAGTGGTGTTCCTCAAATATCTGCACCTTTTTTTTTTTTTTCAAAGATTGTATTTATTTATTTCAGAGAGAGAGCACGTGTGCAATTGAGAGAGAGAGAAAGAGAGAGCAACAAAGCATGAGTGGGGAGAGGAGCAGAGGGAGAGAGAGAAGTAGACTTCCCACTGAGCAGGGAGCCCAACTTTGGGCTCGATCCCAGGACCCCAGGATCATGACCTGAGCTGAAGGCAGATACTTAACTGACTGAGCCACCCAGGATCCCCTCAAATATCTGTGCCTTTGTTGGAATTACCTGAGAAGATATCATCCCTTTTCTTCCTCTCTTATCTGTCTATCTGCACCATTTAATTAACGATAAAGAATAATTCTGCCACATAAAATTGTTTTGAAATGGAGAAGTTTCCACCTGAGCATGAAACAGCATTTTATCTACACTAAAATATTAGCTACACTAAAATATGACCTACTACACAAATGGCTGCTACAAGTTGATCAGAGGGAAAAAAAACTGCCAAAATGTTTTAAACTTCAGGTTTAATAACAGAGAAGTGTTTAGAAATGCTGTTTTATGTACAAGTATGTTAGGTTTCAAGGATGGTTCATAAGTGGATTTGTTAATAAGTTCAAAGGTGGCAATTCCTGAGGTGTCGCCTCAAAGCAGAGAGCAAACAGGCAAGCTCTTGGAATCTTGAAAGAGGGGCATGGACTTCTCCCACTTAATGAGAACTTCTTTCTCAGGAAGTGTCTCTTATTCCATGACTTCCTTTACAGCATGACCTCTTGCAGGAGTTGTGCAGGGTTGACATCTCCACTTGCCTCACATCCCTGGGGTCACCTGGTCCCCAGTGTTCTCCATAAGGCCAAATCCAACGGCCACCTCCTGCTCATCTCCAGTTCTCAGCCACCTGTGCTCATCTGACCACTCAGCCCTTTTGGAGACAGTCTCTTCTCTGGGCTTTTCAATCACCACACCCACCTATCTTCCTTCTCACTGACCACTCTTACTTTGTCTTTTTTGAGCTCTCCTCCATTCACTGCTCAACTTTTAAATCTTGGAGTTCTGTAGTGCTCTGTGCTAGGCTCCCAGTTTGATATATTTACACTCTCTCTAACTCACCTCTGCCAGTCCATGGATTTAGATGCCATCTGTATCTATGACAATGACTCTGATTCTTTACTTTCAGTTATGTCATGTGGGCTCACTCACCACCCAACTCCTATTCAACACCTTCTCTTGGACATGGGAATCTCAAATTTAGTATATTCCTTTTTTTTTTTTTTTCAAGTAGACTCCATACCCAGAGTAGAGCCCAACTTGGGGCTTAAACTCATGATCCTGAGCTCAAGATCTGAGCTGAGATTAAGAGTCAGGAAGCTCAACCGATTGAGCCATACAGGCACCTCTCAAATTTAGT
The DNA here is from genome assembly GCF_022355385.1 of Mustela nigripes. NCBI lineage: Eukaryota > Metazoa > Chordata > Mammalia > Carnivora > Mustelidae > Mustela > Mustela nigripes. The sequence goes on from NC_081562.1 coordinate 133,911,728, forward strand.
ACAAATTCTATGATGAAACTATCCTGTTTGTTTTATGTCTATTGCTTCACCGTCTCTCTCCTGTCATTCACTTAAATAGCAAGGACCAGTTATGTTGTTACCACTATCATATCCTCACATGTAAATCAAAGTTTAGCACGCACTAGGGATTCAACAAATATTTAACTGAATGTTAAATATTTCTGAATATTCTTTCTAAATATTTCTGAATGTTCTTTTGTAAAAAAAAGAACAGCTTCAAAAGGACAAAAAAATGTGTGATTCCACTTATATGAGGTACCCAGAACAGTTAGATTCATACAGACAGAAAGCAGAATGGTGGTGGCCAGGGGCTGTGGGAGGGGAACGGGGAGTTAGTGTTTAATGGGTGCAGAGTTTCTGTTGGATATGATGAGAATTTTCTAGTGATAGATGGCAATACTGGTCACAAAACAATGTGAATGTACTGAACAATACACTTAAAAATGGTTAAAATGGTCAATTGTTTATCATATATATTTTAACACAATTTTTTAAATAAAGAACATCTCCATCAATAATGAAAATCAGTTGAGGCAAATAAATCTTTTCACTGAGAATACCCACAAATGTCATAGCAAACTCCATAATGGCTAAAACATTCATACTTTTGCTACTTCCTTACTTCCTTACTTGATCCATGGACATATCAACAGCTCACCACCAAAATAGCCACAGGACTTCCACCATGTATAATCCCTAAGGTCAACACATCGTTAGCCTTCTCTGAGAAAGAGATAGCTTGATAAGCATCTATTTTATTGTTGAGTCCTGCAACCAGCACTCACCATGCTTCCCATTTTGTCAATCACTTTTCTCTTCTTGCTAGTTTTGAAGATCACATGGGCGTGGACTTTTCACAGGTTAAAAGATTCTCTCATTCTTTTTTAGAACCATGCCTACCCCCTGAAGAATTCACCCACTAGGGGTGCGTAACTTCTGCTCTTTTCTGACCATTTTCTCGTATTGTTTTTCCTCTAGTATCTTCCCATCATGACTGTGGGTTTCCCTTGCTAGTGTTTTCAACAGTGTTACAGATTTTGCACGTATTGGCCGTGTCAGGACTACTAATGCCCTGAAACACGTGACAATGAAGAACCAACACAGTGAACACAAATAGACTAATGATCAAAGTGAGGCCTATGCCATCTGTTGAAGCAGGGGATGAATCCGTGTATTCTAGAAGGACAAACAAAATGCAGCCTGTGGACATGACTTTTATTGTTTGTTTGGAATTATTTGGCCCATAAAGTACTTTTAAAAAAATTGTTTCCTATATGTAAAACTTTGGAGCTGCACATAAATATACAGATTTATGGCCATGTTTGAAAAACTAGAAGATGAGCAATGGAGTCTCCATTCTGCAGCAGGAAACAGCTGGCCCTGAAGAGCAGGGCCCCTTCCGGCCAATGTGGGCTCTCTTGATAACCACGGTCCCTACCCAGTCCACTGTGCCCACGACCCACCAGGCCTTGGCAAGCCCTTGAACTGGCAAATCCCCCCATATGAACAGAAGGCAGGCTTGCCTCCAAGATGAAGCCTCCTAAGAGGCATCCACACAAAGAAAATTTTGCTCTTTGATGTGGAATAACCCAGTGACAAATAGGCCTCAACTAATAAAACTGCCAATGTGTATAAAATCAAGTTGGTGAGTTTTTAAGAAACAGATTAATTAAATATGGATAAACCACAAGAAAACCAAACAAATTTTTTTAGTGAAGACAAATCATTAAAAAAAAATTTACTGTGCTTTAAAAATGACCTCCTGGTAATATTTAGAACTCTTACTAGCTAATGTTTTCAAATGATGAAGAGAAGAATTTCATTATGCTCAGCAGTATTCTAATGTGGAGAACACAAAGACAGAAGTGAGATCTGTGACAGCAAAATTCCGTCACAGGGTACTGTCTTGCTGATATAATCTTGACACTAATGGTTAGATAAATTCAAACTGACCACATGTCTACACAGAGTTATAACTGGCTGTGTTGGGAATGGGCCTGCTTTAATACTGATCTTCTCAAAGATGAAAAAGTATTAGGCATGCTGAACCCACACTCTATGACGAAAATATATGAAAGGAGTTTATTGGCTCATGTAACATAGAAATTCAAGAGAAGCTTGATCCTGGGATCCAATCTGTCTCCCTCTGTTGGTTCCGAGCTCCTCACATGGCCTTCAGTTTTTGGCTCTCCATGGTGGTTAGATGGCTCCCCACATCTCCAGGGTTCAAGCCCATAAGCCTCTCTTCCAAGGGTCCCAGGAAAAGTCTTTTACCTTAATTGACTTATATTTGTCCGCATCTTCAGTAGTAACTATGACCAGGCAAATGCAATGTTCCAGTTGGCCAGGTCTGAAATCACACACTCACCTCTGATAGGAAGGAGGAAAGCTTCCAGTTCTGCAAATCAGAAGTCTGAAATGGGTCTCACTGGGCTAAAATCAGTTTTAGGAGGATGATGTTCCATCTAGAAGCTCCCCAGGAGAACCCATTATCTTGCCTTCTCCAGCTTCCAGAGGTTGTTCATTCATGGGCTTGTGGCCCCTTCTTTCATCTTCATAACCAGCAGCTCAGTATGCCAGTCTCCAATTATGACCTCCTCTTCCACCTCTTCTGTTGCTTTAATGGACCCTTGTGACTACACTGGGCTTGTTTGGATAATCCAGAATAATATTACTTTAATATCACCTGATTAGCATCCTTAGTTCCATCTGCACCCTTAATTTCCCCTCAACATGGAACACAGCACATTCATATGTTTCATCGATTCGAACACAGGCTTGGGTGGGATGGAGTGGGGACTATGATTTATCTGCCACAAAGTCCAAATGGAATTATCTTCTGTAATCTCAGGGTGATCCAACTCTATACTCTCTGCTCAGGACTTCTTCATTCTCCACGGCCCCTTCTGCTAAGTCTTCGCTTATGAATTCATTCGTTTATGCATTTAATAGATAAGCACTAGTAGCTCCTGTTAAGTTAATTAAACAAGGAGGCCATTGGACTATGGTGGCTCTGATGCTGTTTTGGCCTGTGTAAGCAGACCCCAGTGTAAGCGTGTAAATCTTTAAGCTCACAAGATTCAAATCTGAGGGCACCTGGGTGGCTTAGTTGGCTGAGTGTCCGACTCTTGGTTTCAGCTCAGGAAATGATCTCAGGGTCATGAGATTGAGCCCCACATGGGGCTCTGTGCTCAGCAGGGAGTTTCCTCGATATTCTTTCTCTCATTCACCCTCTCCCCTCACGCCCCCGTCCTCATTCTCTCTCTCAAAATAAATAAATCAATCTTAAAAAAAAAAAAACCCTCAAATCTGAGAACAACCAATCACAAACAGCCAATTAAGAATTAAGCTATAGACTTTCCTTAAGCTGTAAACTAATTTCCTTTCCTTGTATATGTCTTTTTCCTAGCTCCTTTCTAGCTGAGTACTCCTAAATACTTCTAGTTTATCACTATCCAATTAGAATCAATTTTTGCTCAAATGAACTCCTGGAATTTTCAATATGCTGTCATTGGTTTATCTCTCAGTGCTACTATCAGCAAACACTGAATATATAATGGTAAATAAAACATTCCCCTCCCTCTTGGTGTTTATGATCTCATAGATGAACTGACCATAAATAACCTGATTGACAAGCAATATTTAATTACTTAGTTATTAGTAACCTGTTTCGATGGAGGCTTTATTTTTTTTTCTAAATTGGTTTGCAAATAATGGCTGTCTTCAAAATTTTTCTGCTCTCTGTTTTTCTAACTAGACTTGGTCTGCACTCCCTCAAGGGGACTTCAGGACACCGAAGAGAGGATATGGCCTGTTTGAGATGCGTAGACAGAAAGTGGTACTTCCTGCTGAGAATCGCATTTGAGAAAAATGCCCATGGTGTGGTAACAGGATGGCTGTGACTCTCGGTGTAACATCTTTAAATGACAGCATCTCCTGACCCATGCTCCCCACACTTGCCAAAGCAGCGATTAAAGAGTATTTACATTTTTTAAAATTTATTTTTTATTTATTTTGGGCCTAACTATTCATTATTTAAGAGTATTTACATTTTGGGTGCCTGGGTGGCTCAGTGGGTTAAAGCCTCTGCCTTCGGCTCGGGTCATGATCCCAGGGTCCTGGGATCGAGCCCCACATCGGGCTCTCTGCTCTGCAGGGAGCCTGCTTCCTCTTCTCTCTCTCTCTGCCTGCCTCTCTGCCTACTTGTGACCTCTGTCTGTCAAATAAATAAATAAAATCTTTAAAAAAAAAAAGAGTATTTACATTTTAATAACTTCACATCTGACATCATGTTGGTTATATTAAGTAGTAAATGCAAAGCTACTCAGGACAAAATGGGAGAAAAGGGATATTTTCGATGGGTCCAATGAATGAGAGACAAGAAGAAGATAATCACAGTTATGTGGGATGGCTTCCTGCTCCTTAAATATAATCTGCCTATAATTATTATTCCATCACGTAGGAGGCTTAACTTTTTTTTTTAATTTTTTATTTTTTATAAACATATATTTTTATCCCCAGGGGTACAGGTCTGTGAATTGCCAGGTTTACACACTTCACAGGAGGCTTAATTTTTTAATTAGGTCTTTCTGTTGTATCATCTTGGCCAAGTCTATGCCATAGTTTTCTTATTTATAGGAAGTGGGTAAAAATGTAGCAATCCTTCACACAGCTGTAATGAGGTTATTTTTAAAGGAGCTTTAAGGCCTCAGGCAAGTCTTAGTACACAGGTCAAAGGGTTTTGTATACAATCACTAAAAATTCTTTCAATGCTTCTGTAGCTCAAGCCACATTTTATCCTTGTTATCTCTCAGAATCATAGGTTCCTTAAAAACATGACCTTGAAAAAATCCTTTTAATTATGTGTTGACAGCAGCCTGCCTACTCCCTCCTTTTCCCATTCACTTTCCTCCACCAACAGAAATAATACAGATACTCACCCCGGAAGAGAGTTTTGTGCTATACCACATGACCACAAACTAAAAATCTTAACTGAGCACCGAGCCCCTCATATTGTGGAAACAATTTGTTAGTTTGTGCCCCAAAATGAGCAACATCATAAGAGCAGTCATCAACTAGAGACTTTGGTCACTGTGGTTCCTTAAAACCTGCAGATTTGTGGCCAGAGTACTAACAAGATATCACATGTGTCAGTCTTGGCTGCCTTCCTCTCTTCTACAGCTTTGTCTTACAGTTTCATATTTGCATTCATTTCCTTTCCATGGCTATATTAATCAACATCCTAGCAGGACACTTACTGAACACTGAAAGGATTAAACCGAAGAACATTAAAAATATTATTTAAAAGGGCGAAACTATGGCCACACAGGGAAAGAGTAAGAGGGATGAATTCTCTGGCCTCTCTTTCATCCCTGTCCTATCCCCTACCAACACAGCCAGCCCCCAAACAGATGCCAGAAGGCAGGAAACCCTAGACAAGGAAGGTGCAGGCAGTCTGCCTCCTGGGGCACAGAGTACGTGTGATGAACTGGGGGTTGTGGTGTGAAGCCCATGCACAGATCCAATGACACTGACTTTCCTTCCCCCACCACTGCAGAGTGCCCAGATACTACCATTCTACTGTGCCCCCATTCACTGAATCTTACCACAGTATGAGGTAGATACTATTATTACCCTTCCCATTTCCCAGATAAGGGAACAGAGATACAGAGAAGTTGAATAACTTGGTCAAGGTCACACAGCTAGCTGGTGGCAGACTGAAGATCCGAATCAGCGTAGCCTGGCTTCAGGGCCTCTGCTCTGCCCCCATACCCTAGGTTGTCTCTCATTCTTTTTAATACGACCTGAAGTAGCCATTGGATTTCTATCCAGAATCTAAGAAGGAATCCCAAAACCAATAAGAAAAAATAAAGAACCCAATAGAAAAATGAGCCAAGGCTCTTGACTGGCAACTCACAGAAGAGAAATTAAAATGACCAATAAACATATAAGTCATCACTAACAATAGAGAAAATGCAATTTTTTAAAAATGAGATGTGATTTTTCATCACCCATTACCTTAGCAGAAATGATCATTGCCATGTATTGGCAAGGAAACAGTTATTCTCATAAACTGGGCTGGAATACAAATTTGTAGAGCTTTTGTGGTACTATGTAATAAAACCTTAAATACCCATCAACTGACTATTCAGCCACACCCATAGCTTAACATCTATCGTAGAGAGATGTGCATCTGTACACCATGCTATCACTGTCATATTGGCCGTAGCAGGATTTTTGAAAGTACCTGTCGATTCACATTGATAGTTTTAAAAAATGGTGGTAGTGTCTACGAATCACTGGCCAATATTTCAGAAGCAAGAGAGGCAGTTACAGCGTGGTGGGTGACACTTACGGACTCGTCAGACCTAAAGGTATCCCCATCCAGTTACATCACTGTATAAACAGCAAGCTCTGATCCTCTCTGTGCCTTTCTTCATCTGAAAGTGGGACTTAAAACAGCCCCCACTTTGGTGTGAGAACTCAATCAAGTAGTACCTGTAAAAATCTCAGAATGGCGTCTGACACCTGCCAAGTGCTCCATAACTGTTAGCAGTCATTATAAGTCACCCAGAAAGGTAACCTAGATACATGGTTTAAAAAGAAAATGCAGACACATGCACCCATGCCCCACCCAGGATGACTGCAATTATATATATAAATATATGCATAAATAATATATGCATATGGGTAGATGAACATAATCACTTAAAAGTGATTTTTATAATTGTCTTTCACCCTTTGGGGAAGGATAAATGTTATATCCTTTTAAGAAGATGGGTGGCTCTGGCAGTTGAGCACCCAACTCTTGATTTTGGCTCCAGTCATGGTCTCAAGGTCATGAGATTCAACCTTGTGCTGGATGGTGTGGAGCCTGCTTAGGATTCTCTCTTTGTCTCTTTCTCTCTCTTAAAAAAAATAAAAATAAAAAAATAATTATATATATATACACATATATGTATGTGTGTGTGTATATATACATGTGTGTGTATATATACACACACACATACATTTCTCAAACTTCACAGAGAAAAAAGACTGGAAGAAAATACATCCAAATGCTCAGTGATTGTTTTTGGATGAAGAAAATGATGAATTCATTTTGCTTACTTTTTCTCTTCCAAATTTGCCTTTGAGCTTATGTATTACCTTAATTTCAACATTTAAACAACTATGGTTTTAGGGAAACACGTTGCTAACATATAGTAATAGAAATGATGATGCATGAGACAAAAGGCCTTTCCTCAGCACTGATGATTTTCATGTAGTTCAGACGAACTTCAGAAGTTTCCTTCTCTACATTTTTTCTTCTTTCAAAAAGGCAGGAGGGTCTGAAAACAAGGAGCAGAAATGACTCCCGGCAAAGAGGTCACGTGAATAAAGATGAAAGGCTTTGGAACAGTTTGCTTTGGAAGGAAGAAGGTCCCAAACTGTCAGCCTCTCTGGTCGAGGGCAGGCTCTGGACACGCGTTCGTTAGACTAGGATGGTTCACTCAGTTGTGAATCTGGAAGCCTTGACGTGACACACATGGTCCATTTTCTCAGGATCCCGTCATCTCTAACTGCCTTAAACCCTTCAGCAGCTTTTATTTATGACCCTTGCCTCGTCCCTAAAAGCATGTGAGGCTGCAATGTCCAAGAAAACCCTTGGTTCAGAACCGAAAGGGAACTGAGAACCCATCAAGAGATTGTGATTAAACACAAAGAAATAGGGCTCAGGTTTAAACCAAAGAGAGCTTTCACAGGCCTGTTCTGATGAACTTTGATGGCAGGCTATTTAACTGTGTGTCTCAGATGATTGTGTATACACTTTCATGAAGATCAGGGATTAAAATATCACTGGGAGTCTTGTAATATAGCAGCTCTCTGACGAGCGTGGGTGTCCGCAGCACCTGGAGTGTCCAAACCACAGATTCCTAAAGCCATCCCACTCCCACTCCACCACTGAGGTACTGGCTCAGTAGATGACACTAAATCAGGGAAGCTCTGACCTCATTTCGAGAAAGCGCATTGCGGTAGACACCTTAAGAGATGCCTGTGAAGCCCAGAACCCCTTTCCCCACAGGGTGAGCCCACGCAGCCCACAGTGGGTAGAGGTCCCCTGCTCTGGCCATAGCAGACTGGCACAAGGAGGGATATCTGCCCCAGGGCGGGCCTGTCAGACTCTCTATCCTGACCACTCAAACTTGGAATTCAGCAAGACTAATTCTCACCACTCATTCTCCGAAGGGAAGGAGGCAGGAACATGCAAATTTGAGGGCGGGCAGGGTGGGGGGGGGGGATTGTCTTCTACCTCCTGGATGAAGAAGCAAAGAAAGCTAATCTTTTTTTTTTTTTTTTAAGATTTTATTTATTTATTTGATAGAGACAGCGAGAGAAGGATCACAAGCAGGGGGAGTGGGAGAGGGAGAAGCAGGCTCTCTGCCCAACAGGAAGCCCGATGCAGGGCTCCATCCCAGTACCCTGGGATCATGACCCAAGCTGAAGGCAGATGCTTAACTGACTGAGCCACCCAGGCACCCCAAAGCTAATCTTTTAAGGCAATGAAGCAGCAGTGCTGAGAAAGACAAAAGTGAAAGATTATGCAGTCCCATATGAAGGTACAGTAACTGCTATGATAAACAGCCCCAAATTCCAGTGATGTGACACAATAAAAGTTTATTTCTTGCTTATGTAACAATCTACAATGGCATCTTTTGGTCAGTAACAGTATTTGTGTCCTGTGGCTCTGCCCTCCCTGAGGTCCCTGGAGGCTTGCGTTCAGCCAGTGGGTGGGATCAGGATATAGCAAGTTTTTATGGGCCAGGCCTGGAAGCAGCACATAGACTCAATTGGCCAGAAGTCAGACACACGGCCCTGCTTAAAGACAAGGCATGCTTGGAAAAGTGGTTTAGCCATGTACCCCAAAGACAAAGGGAAATGGAGTTTGGTGAATACACAACAATCTCTGCCACAAGCTCCAAAGAGAGAAAAGTTGAAAGAATAGTTGCCAAACTATTATCAAAACAAACAAACAAACAAACAAATGGGGACACCTGGGTGGCTCAGTCAGTTAAGCATCTGCCTTCAGCTGTGTTCATGATCCCAAGGTCCTGGGATCGAGCCCTGCAGTGGGCCCCCTGCTCAGCAGGGAACCTGCTTCTCCTGCTCCCTCTGCCCCTGCTTGTGCTCTCTCTCTGTTAAATAAATCAATAAAATCTTAAAGAAAAAAAAAAGAAGGAAATTCTGACATATACTATAACATCACAAAAGTACAAATATTGTATGATTCCACTAATACAAACTTTATAGAGTAGTGACATTCATAGAGAGTGGAATAGTGGTTACCAGGTGTCGGAAGGAGGGAGGAATGTCTCTAGGCCAGGCTTATTCCTGAGCTACAGACATGAATGCAAAACAAACAAACAAACAAAATGTACACACAGGTTCCACATATCCTGTCTGAACACATCATCACCCTCCTCTCTCCAGAATCCACTCCCCGTTCCTCCTTCTCCATTCTCTATCTCATCCTATAGCTCTGCTTTTAGTTGCCTGAACATCCAAGGAATTATTCTAGATGCTCTCTTTCTCCATCCCCACATCAAAACCATCTGTTCAGCCAGAAGCCAGTGACATACTTTGTGTCACTGCTCTAGTCCAGGTCTGCTTTATTCTCCACATTGATCACTAACGACAACTTGCTGATTGCTTTCAATACCTTCAATCTATTTCCATCCTTTGTCCACCGGTCCCCAAACAGATCATCCCAAAGTACCAGTCTAACTGCGTCACCTGCCTGCCACCCTGACTCAGCTGCCCACTTTTCACCCTCCAGACAATGGTACGTGAGACTCTTCACAGCGCCAGCAATGCCCATTTCTTCCTGGGCACACCCTCTCCCACAGCGCCCAGCTCACTCCCCACACTGTGCTAATTCTCAGGTTTCCATGACATCTCAGTGCTATTTATTCCCTCCTGCCTGGAGTGCCATTCTCATCCCCTCCCTCACTTCTCTGTCAAGAGTCAGGTCAGACATCACCACTTCCTGAAAGCCTTTGGTGACTCCTCATCCCCATCCCCTATCTGGGTTAGTCGCCCCTCAGAGGTGTCCTCCCAACCTCACAGATGCTCCTTGTACGTTCATTTCTCCATCCACCTGGTTGTCAGCACTTAGATCAGGGACTTTGCCTTTGCCTCTGGGCCACCAGAGCCCATCTATCTGCCTGGCATGTGTAGATGCTCAACAAATATCTGTGGTCCCCACTAAGGGGACTCAGTATTTCCTGGGAAAAGTTGTAAAGACAAGGTACCAGTGAAAAATAAAACAAAACAAAACAAACACCAGACATATGTTAGTGCACTCATTACACATTTAATCAAATCTTGATTGGGGAAGATTGGGGTTTTTGGACTATTGACTGTCCCCCAAAGTGTTACCCTATGCTAGGGGAGTGATACTGAAAGCAGCACTTTTCCCATCCCTGAGTCTGTCCCTGAACTGACTGCATTCAGGAATGCAGACACTGAAAATAATAAAACACAATTGGAAGCTAATGAAATACTCATTTGTACTCATCCTGGCCATGTTTCTACATGGGAGTAATTCCGTTTACATCTCTAGAAAGAAAATCTGGGTTTCATTTTTGTAAACTCAGAGCAGACTGTAAGGTGCCCTAAGACATCAAGACACTCCAGCAGTGTTGCAGAGAATCCCACATATTGCACATTTGCTGATGATACCACCACTCAGAAATGTGACATTTTCTTCTTACAAAGGAGAAACTATACTTTGCCCATAATCTGGCAAGTTGCTTCCAAATGCTGAGTTTAGGGCTGATTTGCTCCAAATTCCCAGAAGAACACATTCATGCAATTTCTATTTATAGGCTAAATCTAGTCACTACAAAAACGCACAATAACAAAAGATCGTTACACCCCTAGGGGATAACCTATTTGAAGGAAAACCACTGGTCTCTAGGAAAGCGCAGACCACAGAAGGCTTAACCCCAGCCCTGCTTCAGTGGAATTTGACCTGTGTAACCATGTCCCTTCCTCTCATAACCGTTCTCCAGCAGCACTTCTCTGTGGGCTTAATCCAAACCTTCCTTGCTGCCTATCCCGATCCGTTTCTGGCACTCGGTATTTTGTGGGACTGGATTGAGTTAAGAGACCTAGAGAGTTTCAGTGGTGAGCAGCATGAATATATGAATGAAGGCATGGCGAATTCAAGGGCTCTGACTTCAAGAAAGGATAGGCAAGGGGCCCAGGTAATGTATGAGGATAAAATCTCTCTCCCCTTGGACATAAAAATAAATGAAAAGAATTTCATGGCATGAATAAACAACATCTCATTCCTCCTGTAGAGGAACATTTTACACAGCGTTCTAGTACCCAGCGTTCATGCTTGCAATCCTTCATTTCTCATATTCTTATTTTAAGAGTAACAGATCAGCTTAGGTATCCTAATTTTAGGAATGTGGAAATCTTCCTCTCACAGAGATCACATTGGTACTGAGCATGAATGAGAATGACAACAGGGTTCAAAATCGTGTCATTCTTTTTCTGGCCCTCGCTCACCATAATCCTTGCCCTCCACTATCATCATTCTCCAGAAGATACATATCTACTTTCTAGAAGCCACCCCTCACAGTTACAGAAACCATCCACAGTGCACAGGTACTGCTGAAGGTCTGAGCCAGCACAGAGACCCAGAGGCTCTGCAAGCACCCTCAAATCTGACACTATACCCCAATCTTAGGATTTCTAAAAGAACACACCACTCCAGGGCACTCAGATCTGCTTGGGTCACCAGGATCCCTAGCACCTGGGATGACAGGTGGTTATAATTCCTTTCCTCCTTCCCAGGTCACAAGTTAGTGCTAAGGGAAAATTACCAAAAACAAAACTGTTGAGGGTTGACATGCTAATATCAAAACGTACTATCAAGCCACGCTAACTAAAAATAGCACAGAACTCACACAGGAAAGACAGATCAATGGAAAAGTATGAAGCATCTAGAGATTAAATGTAAGCATGAACACACACAAACACACACACACACGCTTACAAATTTATTATATGATACAAATATTTCAAATGGGTGATTCACAGGGAAAAGACTATTACCAAATACTACTAAAATCATGGACTACCAGTCTGGGGGGTGGGAAATGAAGATTGAGCCTTATCTTCCATTCCATATCCAAATAAGTTTTGAATAGATTAAGGTTCAAATGTTAAAAAAAAAAAAAATCCCATAAAATAGCCAGGGGAAAGATTTACAGGCTTAAACTTTTCTACTGTTAAAAAAAAAAAAAAAGACATATGACATATGTTTATAGGTAAATAAATGTAATTTTGCGATACATCTTTTTAAAGGTGAATATAGAAAGGCATCTTATAAATCAGTAAGGGGAAGAGGGATTTTCCACACACACACACACACACACACACACACACACACACACAAATGAGCATAAAACAAGGAGGCAATTTACAAAGGTAGAAATACAAATACCACAAAATGCTGGTAGAGATCAAAGAAAGTCTCATTAAACAACAATGATATATCATATTTCACTTATCAGATTGGCAAACACTGAAAAGAGTGATCCTACCCAGGGCTGACTAGACAATAGCCAAGGGAAATAAGGTCCTGCTTGTGGGAGTGGAAATTGATACCCTTTCGAGAACACAGTTTGGCACTGGGTATCTAACTTCAAAATGTATCATTTGACCGGCAATTCCACTTCTGGGAATCTGTCCTGGAGAAACAGTCAGCCAGGTATGGGAAGAGGAAGGCACAAACATGGTGAGGTCAGTAAAGGGGGGATGGGAATGCAGCAAAGGGATGGACAACAGGTCTCAGGGACTAGGGAGGACAGAAGAGAGGATATTGGGCAGATTTCCTAGAGGAGGAGATGCTGGAGGTTGAGTCTCAAAAGACAGGCGGAAGGAGGAACAGAAGGGATGGGAGGACAGGGGTAAGACACAGTGAGAACACCATGCCCCCGGGGCATGTAAGCAGGGCCTTGGAGCCGGGAGCAGGGCAAGAGAAGGAGTGGAGTCAACAACAAGAATACCAATGAGGGCTGCTCGTGATGCCCACTTTATGGATGACGAAACTGAGGTTTAGCTACACAGCTCAGATGGAACATAACTTGTAATGATAAAGCTTTTGAGCCAAGGTTCATCTGACTGTGGAGCGCAGGCCATGATGGGGAATTCGGGCTCTCCCCGGCTGGCCACTGTGGAAGGCATGCAGGAGGCACGTAGAAGGGGTGGATTCATCTTCCGCAAGTTTGCTCTGGTGGCAGTGTGGAAAGCAGATCAGAAGCCTCCCAGGAGGAAAAGAGGACAACCAGGGAGGTGTTGGTTGCAAGGCAATGGGTGAGAAGAGACAAATTAAGCATGGATCGGTGGGCAGTTTGAGAGAGAAAACCCATAGGATTTAGGGACCTATTGAGCAAAAGGGTGGGAGGCAGAGGAAGCATCGAGACTGACCCTTGCTCTCCACCTGACATTCCACGATGAGCCAGTGCTAATAACCAAACAATTGCTCTTCTTCTTGAACACACATCTTTGTTCTCAGCCTTCCCTCCCAAGGAACATCATCCCCAATTGCCTTCAAGGGGAAAAGCCATACTTCAAGCCTTTCTCCAGCACTACCTCCTGAAGTCACAGAAAATTTTTCCTCTACTCCACTTAGAGAGTGAGTCTTGGAGCATTTTGTGTTGGTGTTTATCTGCCTGACCGTTACTCGGTTGTGCAGATACCTTGTTTTCCTCTCTTGTCCGCCTCCTGATGGCAAGGGCTACATGGCCACATTGTGCCCCTTCCCATATGTTTTGCAGTACAAAGCAGAGGCTTTGGGCATGGTAAACATTAAATAGTTGAAATAAAGAAAACAAATAGCTTTCCCCCTTTTTCTGCTCTTAGATTTTGCCTTCTCAGCTTTTAGCAAAGAGATTGCTTAAATGTTTCTTGCTCCAGAAACCAAAAGAGTTGGAGGGAAGTTTTGGAATGCCTGTGGGAGATTTTCTTAATCCTTAACTGGCTGATAACACTGCAGGAAACTAGCTTAAGGAAAACAGTGATGAAACTATAAGGTCCTATTACCACTATTACCACTCCCCTGCTATACTGAACAGGACATTTTGAGAGTAATTTCCAGTGGAATGTCTTCCAAATGTATATAAATAGTCACGGTCAGCCTGGTGAAAGTGTGTGTTTCCAAGATGAACTGATAAACCAAGCAAGATAAAAGAGGTCAAGTGGACAAGATGAATTGCATAGGACATTTATAGACGAGGTTGGCACATTTTGCTGGAAAGCAAGTGCATAACAGCTCAGACACTCTATGGGTCTACTTTTTTTTTTTTAAGATTTTTTTTTATTTATTTGTCAGAGTGAGCACAGGCAGACAGAGTGGCAGGCAGAGGCAGATGGAGAAGGAGGCTCCTGCTGAGCAAGGAGCCCAATGTGGGACTCGATTCCAGGATGCTGGGATCATGACCTGAGTCAAAGGCAGCCGCTTAACCAACTGAGCCACCCAGGCATCCCAGGTCTACCTTATTTTAGAGAGCATGGTATAAAACTTTAATCTCAAAAACAAGGATAAATAAATGAGGGGAGACTGTTCACAGAACCAAAATATTTCAAACTCTACAGTAGGTCAGGCACAAACAAATATTCAAGCAAGAAATCAGGCTTATCCTTGGTAAAATGAGTCAACTCAAAACTTCACCATGTACTGCTTTGGCCAATGCTTTGGCCCCTCCTAGAGTTGTCTTTCCTTTCAACCACTCCATATACCAAACCAGAATTTTCCAAAGTGGGCTTCCTGGAACACTATCACCAGAAAAATTTCCATCAAGAGGGTTCCATAGTCAAGACATTCAGGAAATGTTTAGTGTCATAACGTCTCTTGGAGAATCACTATGCATCTTGACATCATGGAGGCTCTGATAAGTCTTTTATAAATAAACTTTCACTCTTCTTAATTATGTGCTTCCCAATTTACTTGGTCATGAAACCTTCTAAAGAGAACAAAAGTAAGACCATTCTTAATCATGTGCTTCCCAGTTTACTTGGTCATAAAACCTTCTAAAGAGAACAAAACTATGGTGGCGCCTGGGTGGCTCAGTGGGTAAGCCGCTGCCTTCGGCTCAGGTCGTGATCTCAGAGTCCTGGGATCGAGCCCCGCATCAGGCTCTCTGCTCAGCAGGGAGCCTGCTTCCTCCTCTCTCTCTGCCTGCCTCTCTGCCTGCTTGTGATCTCTCTCTGTCAAATAAATAAATAAAATCTTAAAAAAAAAAAAAAAAAAAAAAGAGAACAAAACTATGACCATAACGCTAGATTGAAACAGTGTTTCCTAAAACCCTCTTGGGAACCAGAAGATCTTATCCCTCTGGTTTTCCTTCCTTCTTCTGAACCTCACTTGTTCCCTTCAAAAGTCAATGGCCACATTGCTCATTTCCTCAGAGCCCAGAAAGGTGACTAAAAAAACATGAAAAGATCATTTAATTCATCTGTGGATAACGACTTTTTTATTACATCTCCCTGGGAGAATTTACATTTTTACTGAAGCCTTCTGAAATATAATGGCTAAATTCAAAGGAATGGTGCAAATGCCAAGACTCTCATGCCTCTGTGCCACATCAGAAAAGTCAGCTCTTCTTCCCGTGCATAGGCTCCCCATCAGGAAGATGTAGGGAAGTTACTATCCCTCTCCTTGTCATCAAAGCAACCACTACAACAACAAAATACTGTATGTGCTAACATTCACCCTCATCTTTACCTTGTCATGCTTTAGGGATCAAAATAAGAATTGCTTCCTCCTCCCTGACCCCTGGACTAGAATAGCAAATGGGGCTATTCACATTCATAAAACCCAGGACGCCCCCTGTCCTGCCCCCATACCACTTATCATTCTGTACACCACAGCAGCTCACTTATCTGTCGCAGACACCAGCTTTCTCTGTCTCATATTCTTCTGTGTGCCCAGAACCTGCTCCAGGACAGGGGACATCGCAGGAAATCAATCACCTAACGAATACAGAAATGTGTTTGTTGGTTGGCTTTTAATCCTACAGGACTAACAATCCCATTTCCAAGAAGAAATTTAAAAGGAGAAGATGAATATATGACACTACAGCAGTGAGAATCTAATGATCGCACTCAGCCATCCATACTATTTGAACATTGCCATATAAGGAACTACAGAAGAAACAACAGGAAAATAAAAGGTTTGTTAGATCCAATTCCTGCCTTCAAAGAACTTAAAATAATGAAGGAACAATCATAACCTTTCTACTAGCCTGCAACACAGCTGATGCAGGACAGCATTGCTGAGAACTAAGTGTACTGAACACCCTCTCCATCTCCGTATTAAGAACACAAACATGTATTAGATTGAAAGTTTCGCCGGGCCCCCAGGGCCAATGGCTGAAAATAGGGGAGCTTTCTGGTGCAAGCAGGGTTGCCCACAGGATACCTAACAGACTTACATGTTTCTGCTGCTCAGTGCTATCTAGGCACTCGCATAGCAGACAAAAGATGCAAGGGACCAAGCGCACAGTGGTGGGGGTGAGGGGGTGGCTGAGGAAGTCGGGGTGGAGCTGGGCAGCTTTGCTGGTGTGTGTGATAGCAGCCGAATGGGGAACATCTGTGTCCTGTCAGAGTTTTCTAGAGGTCTTCTCTAACTGCAGTGTGAGCAAATTAAGATTGATAAATTGTAGGGCTCTTTCTGGTTTTAAAGATCCCAGATGCTCTGCGAAATTAATGGATGCTCTATCTCCACGCAATCTGACACCAAAACAGAACTTTGAAAACATCCCAGACCCCCGCTCCCCCAACACCCAGGCAGCACTCCTTCTTTCAGCTCAGATTCCAGAGGCACACCCATATATTTAGTTGGTGACAGTGTGTGTGTGTGTGTGTGTGTGTGTACATATGCATACACATGCATTTTCAGACTAGAACTTATCTTCACTCTAAACCATGTATACAGTCTTGACCAAATGTACATCTGTTAACACAAACTGCCCAACTAAGTTCCTTAAACACCAAACTGTCCATTACAGAGTAATTCCAAGAAAGATGAGATCATTTGTGTCATTTGGAAACTATTGTTTTACCCAAACACAGCACACTGCTAATAATAATACCTAGGATTGTTCTGTTCTTATTATCCATCACTGAGTTCACTAACCAGTTCTCTACAAGGCCAAAAGCATGGTTTTTTTTTTTATATCAGTAGAGAATTATCACATGTAGCTCGAGGAAAAGTATGCATGGCACTTAAACAATTCGATTTCCATGAGACTCTGAAGATTAGATACAATTGGAGAACAGCCTTTTGGTGGCCTCCCAAGTAACCACGCAACTCCAGCTGAGGTATCTCTAATGATGGTAGTTCCCTTAGAGAAAGAACTGACTAGAAGGCAATATCCCTAACAAAGGAAAAGCATCCTAGGAAGACACCAAAGCCAAAAAGAAAATGCAGACCACTAGGTCATTCTGATAAACATCACTGGATCATCTACTTCCAGGTTTTCTTTCCAATTAGGGCATTTAAGGATGAATTATTTTTTTTAACATATAACATATTATTTGCCCCAGGGGTACAGGTCTCTGAATCATCAGGCTTACACATTTCATAGCACCCACCATAGCACATACCCTCCCTAATGCCATAACCCAGCCACCCTATCCCTAGCCCCCACCCCCTAGCAACCCTCTGTTTTTTTCCTGAGATGAAGAGTCTCTTATGGTTTGTCTCCATCCCAAACCCATCTTGTTTCATTCTTTCTCTCCCCACTTCCCACAAACCCTTGCCCTGCCCCCCAAACTCCTCATATCAGAGAGATCATATGACAATTGTCCCTCTCTGATTGGCTTATTTCACTCAGCATAATACCCTCTAGTTCCATCCACATCATTGCAAATGGCAAGATTTCATTTGTTTTGATGGCTGCATTGTATTCCATTGTATATATATACCACATCTTCTTTATCCATTCATCTGTTGATGGACAGCTAGGTTCTTTCCATAGTTTGACTACTGTGGACATTGCTGCTATAAATATTCAGGTGTACATGCCCCTTTGGATCACTACATTTGTGTCCTTAGGGTAAACACCTGGTAGTGCGATTACTGGGTCGTAGGGTAGCACTATTTTCAACTTTTTGAGAAACCTCTATACCGTTTTCCAGAGTGGCTGCACCAGGTGATATCTCACTGTGGTTTTGATTTGTATTCCCCTGATGCTGAATGATGTGGAGAACTTTTTCATGTGTCTGCAGCCATTTGAATGTCTTCTTTGCAGAAGTGTCTGTTCATGTCTTCTGTCCATTTCTTGATTGGGTTATTTGTTCTTTGGGTGTCGAGTTTGAAAAGTTCTTTATAGATTTTGGATACTAGCCCTTTATCTGATATGTCATTTGCATATATCTTCTCCCATTCTGTCAGTTGTCCTTTGGTTTTGTTGACTGTTTCCTTTGCTGTGCAAAAGCTTTTGATACTGAAGTCCCATTAGTTCATTTTTGCGCTTGCTTCCCTTGCCTTTATCGATGTTTCTAGGAAGAAGTTCCTGCAGCCGAGGTGGAAGAGATTGCTTCCTATGTTCTCCTCAAGGATTTTGATGGATTCCTTTCTCACATTGAGATCTTTCATCCATTTTGAGTCTATTTTTGTGTGTGGTGTAAGGAAATGGTCCAATTTCATTTTTCTGCATGTGGCTGTCCAATTTACAACACCATTTATTGAAGAGACTGTCTTTTTCCATTGGACATTCTTTCCTGCTTTGTCAAAGATTAGTTGACCATAGAGTTGAGGATCTATTTCTGGGCTTTCAATTCTGTTCCATTGATCTATATGTCTGTTTTTGTGCTGGTATCATACTGGCTTGATGATTAACGCTTTGTAATAGAACCTAAAGTCTGGAATTGTTATGCCACCAACTTTGGCTTTCTTTTTCAACATTCTTCTAGCTATTCTGGGTCTTTTCTGGTTCCATATAAATTTTAGAATTATTTGTTCCATTTATTTGGGAAAAACATGATGGCATTTTTATAGGGATTCTGTTAAATGTATAGATTGTTTTAGGTAGCATAGACATTAACAATATTTGTTCTTCCAATCCAGGAGCATGAAACATTTTTCTATTTCTTTCTATCTTCCTCCATTTCCTTCATGAATACTTTATAGTTTACTGAATACAGATTTTTTGCCTCTTTGGTTAGGTTTATTCTTAGGTATCTTATGGTTCTGGGTGCAATTTTAAATGGGATTGGTTCCTTAATTTCTCTTTCTTCTGTCCTGTTGGTGTATAGAAATGCAACTGATGTCTGTGCATTGATTTTATATCTTGACACTTTACTGAATTCCTGTACGAATTCTAGCAGTTTTGGAGTGGAGTGTTTTGGGTTTTCCACATAAAGTATCATATCATCTGCAAAGAGTAAGAGTTTGACTTCTTTGCCAATTTGGATGCCTTTAATTTCTTTTTGTTGTCTGATTGCTGAGGCTGGGACTTCTAGTACTATGTTGAATAGCAGTGGTGATACTGGACATCACTGTCGTGTTTAAGGATGAATTAAATAGAGTTTATCCTCTATGACATCATCCTCAGAAGTTTAAAATTTTCCTAAACATCCCTAAATTCCCTATCAAGGGTTGGTAAGAAGACTTAAAACAATGATTTGAGGTGTTCAAGTTCTTTTAAGGAAAGCAAGTCTGGACATAGGCCCCAAGTCAGCAGCCGCAAGAATGGGAAATCCACTGGCTTCCTCAGCTGCTTGTTATCTGGTTTTCAAAGTTATCCCATTGCAGAGTCCAGTGATCACATCAGCAAGCCAGCTTCATTCATCCCTTCATTCATCCATTCAACAAGTCCTTAGGGAGCACTGGTGATTCCACAACCTGGGATACATTGGCGCATAATAAAACTGTGGTCCCCAAAACCTGATGCTGGGACCGGGAGCCTCAGTGGGGAGCTTTCTAGAAATACAGATGCTCAGGTTCCACCTCAGACCTACCACATACTCAAGGAGGGGGCTGGCGATCTGGTTTCTTAGCTAGCCCCCCAGGAGATTCAGAGGCACATTTAAGTTAGGGAGCCTCTGACACAGTCTAGGACCTCACTCTCACAGAGTGCACCCACTTGTGGAGGAGCACTCTGGGCAATTATGAATAAATAACAAATGTGTGATATGTTAGGCAACAGTTTTTAACTTTTTTTTTTAAGTAACTTGAGGAAACAAGGAGAGAGTAATGGGGTGCTATGTCAGATAGAGTGTCAGGGAAGGACAGCTTCGCTTCGAAGCAGAGCATGAAGCCACAGTGGAGGAGGGATGCAGAGCCCACCCAGCATCACTGCTGCCTCCTGTCTCCCTTCAGAGCTTCCGGTAAACATCAGACTACACTGGATGCCTTACCAGCCATTCCAGAATGCCTATGGGAATTTGAATCTCAAGGAAAATTTAAAACAAACAAACAAACAAACAAAAAAACCTAGTACCTGCTCCAAACCTTCAACTAAGTTTTGAAATCAGAAGATTACAAAATACCCCAAAGCCTCAATGATTTCACTTACCATTTGCAATAGACATAAGGGAGACCTTCTTGACAGCGAAGATTAGGAAAACAGAAAACAGGCTGCCAAACAAGACACAGGAATCCTTTCCTGAAGGGAAGATTATTCTCCAACACTCATGGCTCATGTGCAGTTCCGGTGGGACGGAAGCCTGAAGCAGACACTTTGGGGTCACGTTTATGCCTGAAATCATAAACATCTTCTACATCATTTTTCCAGGCTTTTAACAAAAATCCTCAAATATATGGAAGAACAGAATGAGGATCCCACATAGATATGCCATCTAGAATCCAAAATATTAACTTTTTGTCATATTTGTTTTACCTAGATAGATAGATAGATAGATAGGTGGATATAGATAGATAATAAATAGATACTGCAAGTCATTGGAAAATAAGTGATAAACATGTCCCTTTACCCTTAAATATACAATCTCCTAAAAATCTATTTTTCCCTACAGAATAACAGTGTTATTATCATTCCTTAGAAAATTATTAACTATTTTTCTGATATCTAATAATTTCGAATCCATATTCAAGTTTCAAAGGTTTCCTTTAATTCTTTTGGTGGTAACTGCAATATGCTCCTCTTGGTTGGATAGAGATTTGAGTTTCTAAATACAGACATAGGTATAGACACTGAAATTATACCAAAATTTAATATGATGATGATCACAAACCCAATAGTCATAATAATTTGTGAAGAAATGTTAGAAAAGGAAGAAGAGATCCCGGAAAAAGAGACTAAGCTTGCTATCAATTAAATGTTTTTAATTTTTAATCTCCCTAAAATTCATATGTTGAAATCCTCATCCTCTCCCCAACCGTGTGATGGCATTAGGGAGTGAAGCTCTTGGGAGAAAATTAGATCATGAAGGCGGAACCCTCATGAAATGAATAGTACCTTTAAAAGATCATCATGTGAGGGTAGAGCAATTAATCAGCAGGCTCTAAACCAGGAAGTGAGCCTTCACTAGACATCAGATCTGCCAGCACCTTCATCTTGGACCTCCAGTCCCCAGAACTGAGAAATAAAAGCTTGCTATGTAAGCCACCCAGGCTGTGATAATTTGTTATAGCAGCCTGAACTGACAAGGACAGAGCCTGAATACATTCACTCATTTATTCAGTAAATAAGCTTCTCATCAGACCCACAGAGATATAAGACAGACACTTTCCCTGTATTTTGGAGATCACCTCAGCCAGTAGAGGAGAACTCAGAAGCAAGGAGAAATAGCTACCATGTAATGGGAATCCCTTTGTTGGCTCAGGACCCAACATCTTTCATCGTACTGCCAGTCTTGAAAAATTCTTTTTACTTAGAAAATGGGATTTTTAAAAAGATTTTATTTATTTATTTGACACAGAGAGAGAGAGATCACAAGTAGACAGAGAGGCAGGCAGAGACAGAGGGAGAAGCAGGCTCCCCACTGAGCAGGGAGCGAGATGTAGGGCTTGATCCCAGGATCCCGGGATCATGACCTGAGCTGAAGGCAAATGGTTAACTGACTGAGCCCCCAGGAACATCTAAAATGGGATTTTAAATTTGCGGAGGACTCACTCACGGTTTAGAGGGCCCTGTGTCTCAGGGACATAACCTACACTTCTAAGATCAGACAGACAAGCAGATGGACAATGGATGACCAGTCAAGATCACCTTGGATGGAGACACAAATAGAAGAACCAGGGGAATGCCAGGTTAAGGAGTGTCTGGGAACTGCTGAATCAATCTTTGGCTTCTTTAGCATTTGAATGGTGGGGGGGGGGGCATCTCTCCTCCATTCCTTTTTTACAGAGTTTGTCTAAAAACTGGAAAATGCAAGACATAAAGCTTGATTCTCGGTGACAAAAGTAAACTGTAAAACCATAATCTTTAAACATAAGGCTACAAATTTAAGAGAATATGAGGTCTATTCATTGAAAAAAAAATTTATGGAACATCTATTAGAAGAATCAGACAGGAGCGCCTGGGTGGCTCAGTGGGTTAAGCCTCTGCCTTCGGCTCAGGTCATGATCCCAGGGTCTGGGATCGAGCCCCACATTGGGCTCTCAGCTCCGCGGGGAGCCTGCTTCCTCCTCTCTCTTTGCCTCTCTGCCTACTTGTGAGCTCTGTCTGTCAAATAAATAAATAAAAATCTTTAAAAAATAAAAAAGAAGAAGAAGAAGAATCAGACAATGTAAGAGACAATCTTCACGAGTTTACAGAGCTTTAGGAAGGAAAGTACCAGCGACTTTCAAAGGACACAAAGTTATTGTGGTGACACAATTAGGTTTAAAGCATAGGTTTCTTTCTTTGCCACTGAGGCTGTCTCCAGCAGCGCATAATGGCCTTGATGAGATTTAACATTACATGAGTCCTTTGTTAGTATTATTACATGTAAGTTTCAGGAGGGCAGAAACTTTGTTTTGTTCCCTGATGGCATCCTCCCCATAGTGCTGACCACATGTGCTATGTCTGGCACATAATAGGTACACAATATGGTTTTTAACTAAATGAACATACATAACTGAGGTCATGCAATATATTACAACATCTCCTCCCATTGTGTACTCAACACTTTTAATTTGTATGTAACTTGTTTTACCTCCCACACTTCACAAGGCCAAAGAGGTAACAAGGGCAATGATGATGATTTAAATAGGTCAGGATATTTTGTTTTCCTCGGAACTGATCTTAGTTTTCAGAAGCGCTTTATTCTAATTTTAGTCTCACATAATGAAAACCATGCCAGCGAAGCTATTTCATCCTACTCTTAGAGGGGGGGAAAACAAAGCAACACTACTGCAACACTAATGCAAGTTATTGGTGTAACTTCAACACTAATCCATTGATCCTCTTCCCATCTTATGAAAGCAAGGAGAACTACATCACAGATTTTCTTTGACTTAACAAGAACCAAAGCTCTATCTAGCTAACTTCAGCCATTCATGTATCACTTGGACAGTAGCCTAATTGGCATTGAGCCCAAAGCAGTGTTCTCAATAGCAAATACATTTTAGAGACAATTTCTGTGGCTCCTGAGACCCTTCGGCAACTTCTCTAACTGTTCCTCCAGAGACAGCAGATTAATCTTTAACTCTGATTGAATTTCCCGATACCAAATGGCTTCTCAGTCTTCTCTCAGTTAGCAATTTGCCAGTCATTTGGGATAAACAGTTAATAATTACCAAGACTTTGGAATTCTCCACACTCTGTGAGGTAATTTTTATAAGTTTAATAACCATGCAGATGGCTCCCATTAACATTCTCAGTGTTTCACAGCAATTGGAAGCAACCTCCAAACCTCACCATTTGCTTTCTTAATTCTATTTGCAATTATTTGAACACTCTATGAAGAGGTGATGGCATCTCTCTGTGGAGATGGGACACCTACCAACAATAGCCAAAATCTCCCACCTGGTGATTCTCAGGCTCAGTTAGAAGCTCCAGCTGAGCTTCTGCTCCTGGCTAGGAAGCAGTAGGGCTGCCTCCCATGGTGCCATTTTATTAACTCGCTCCAGGAAGCAATGCGGTGACAAGCAGACATTGTTCTTCGGCTGTCTGCAGATCAGCCTCAGTGGGAAGAGAATGATCCCTTGAACAGATGAGAGAGAGTACAAAGAAGGTCCTGCAATGCATGGTCTTCCCTGATTTCATTTTTTAGAGAATGAGGCAGTGGACAGAGTATCCCTTCACCTCAGCTAGTCAGAGTCACACTATGTGCCATGCTTGCTTCAAAAAACAGTACAGGGATTAACATGCCCTGTGCAAAGCTGACATGCAAATTCCTGGAGCACGCTTTTAAATGCGATACTGTGTGAATTTTACCCCAACAAACAAATATGTAGGCAAACAAATAAGTGCCTCCTAGACACTGGAAAATCAGCAAGGAGATATGTATATTAAGTGGCCCTTCAGTTATATCTTAGGAAACACCACACCTGTCAACTGGACAGTGAATGTCACTAAGGGCAAACTTCACTTTCCATAGCTACTATTCTAGAGTAGAAAAGAAGGAAAAGAAAAAACAAAACAAGAAAGTAGAACAGGAGAAAAGGAATTGTTTTAGAAGAAAACCGCTCTGAAAATAATTTAACATGGTAAATAGAAGAAAATTCAAATAAGCTTCCCTAATGCAAAGAGAAGTTAAAAAGAAGGAGCAAGAGACGTGATAGAGAAGACAGTGTTTTAACCTAAAAATTGCAGTAGTTTCTGAAAAAGAAAACAGACTATTTGAGATAGAAGCAATAACTTAAACAAATTTCCGTGTGTAGATTAAAAGAAAAAAAAAACCTTCAAACAAAACAGTTAATATAAATCCATAATTAGATATCCTTTTGGGAAAAAAAATGAATTGTCAGAATGCCTCAGTCAATGTTTTGACAGAAACAGAAACCTCTGCAAATAGATTAACTGTGCATCCGTGGGGAGAGTACAGGAGAATCTCACAGAGGTCCACTAATGGCAGTTTGGCTAGACTTCCAGGGAAAAGTAACGATAATCAGTTGTTTTTCTTTCTACCTTCATCTCCCACAATTCAACTTCACTCCCTGACTGTTTCATCCAAACTGGCCCATGAACTGACCTCCTTGTTTATTTGCTTATACATAGCTCAGAATGGCGACTCCTCAATGAAACATCGGTACTTGAGTCCACATTATTTTTGAGCTTAAATTCCTACAACTAAAAAGAACTCAGTTTCTCCTCCCCGCTTAGAAGTTTTTGGATAAGATTACTGATGGCCCAGCTTTGGCGTGGTCCAATTAGCTGTCACCAAAAAAGCAGGGCCATACTGTGATTAGAGCTCCTCCATGTTTGCTAGGAAGGGGTTACAGAATTAGAGGAAATTACTGAAACCTCCAATCCAGTCAATTAAGAAATAAATTCTACAAGCACCCAGGCAGGAAAAATACTGACTATGGAACAAAAGTGACTGTGGTCTTAAGTGACCCTGCAATATTAATACCAGAAAGACAAAGAAGCAAAGTCTACTCAGTTTGGAGTGGGGCAAAGGTCATGAATTTTTTATTCAACCCATATAAACATATTCTTTGCAACTGAAAGACGTTCTCAGACCTACATGAGATTTTTCTTAAAAAAATACCTTCCACAAGACACTGTCCAGGCTCACCAAATATGGAGAGGCAGTTATGACCAACCTCATGCCACGTGGAAATCTTGAATGAATCAACAGAAGAGCACAGCCATGAAGCTCTACCCGGTTTGACTGGAAGTACTTTTCGGTAGATTGGTCAGGGAGAACAGACACCCACCTCCCCATAGCCTCATTAGCAGCTACTCTGCTCCAGCTACAGGTGGCATAGGCAAGGGCAGCTGCCCCAAACACTGAGGTGGGAGTGGTTGGGACAGAACTGTTCACTCTATCACCAGAGTCTGTGGAACACACCAGATTCCTACACATGTGAGGAGTAGTGAATTAGGGCCCTGAACTGGATCCAGCTGGACTTCCTACTACCTGTACTGGGAGCTTGGAATCCAACTCTAAGATTGAGGCACAGTATTTCACATACACAAAGCTATAAACAAGTGCTCCCTGGCTACAGAGGATACTAACCACAATTAATAACTCTAAGTATTGATAAGTCATTGACTGAATATTCAGTGTTTCACTCTAAAACTTCTGCGCATTTATAGTAATGACCCATTATCTAGTTGATGGATAATGAGCACATCATGGGGACATACATGGTGGCAAAGCTACTTTGTCATTGTCATTGACAAGGAAAGGAAACCTCTGTGTTTACTACATGAACAAGATATGTCATTCTGGTTAAATCATTAGCAGATTAGTAAATAAGTAATAAATAAAACATTAACAAAGGAAAGCCTGAAACAGTAATAATGGTGATCTTACTTAGCAGTCAACTGTATACAAGGTAAGTGTGGAGAACTTTCCTTGCTTACATCCTTGTGACCTTTACATAAGCCAAATGATATATGTCACTATTCCCATTTCAGAGATCATTAAATTGCAGCTCACAGAGATTAAAGAACTTATCCACACTTGTATGACCAGGACCAAGCTGAGGCCCACAGTCAAATCTGATCCTAAAGCTTGTGATTTTAATTACTTCTAGTTTATCCTCTTCTGAAAGTCAGTTACTAGGAAAGGCTGGCTGGGAAGGATCCTCTTGTACAAGGTCAGTTAGTCTGAAAATTGCTAACCAATTTCCAGCTTCTAAAAGCTAAAAAAAAAAAAAAAAACCTCCAAAAACAGATAGGTAGATACACCAAGCAGATATATTGAAATAATAGAGAACAAATAAAAGTCCTTTCTACCAAAAAGGAGTATTCTGAAGTTTAAAAAGTCAGTCTGAATTTTTTCTTTGAACAGCAGAGAAAGGATATTGTGAAGAATGAACTAGAAGGATTGCTGCAAATTTTGCCTGTCTGATATATATCCCATGTTGAAACAAGTTTCAGAAATTTCCTTTGAAAGACAATGCTTAACATAAATGTTCTGAAATTTTCCTTTGTTTTCTCACACAGTTTATGATAAGTGAATCAGAGATGAATGAGTTATATAATCATTTAAATTAAGTTTATAAAATCTTTATAGCATGGGAAATGCCAATATTTCACATGATGCCATGTGAAAATACCAGGATACAAATTTTATACAGTATAAAGTCCAGTATATTAAAAAAATGCTTAGAAGATCAACATTAAGGACATACCACAAAAGTTTGAGAACTTGGGGGTTTGGTTGGATCAGTTATGAGTTATACTGTTCCTTCTTTTTACTTCTTTTTATTTCCAGATTTTTTAGGATGTGTACAGTTTTATCATCAAAAATATAAACTTCATTTTTTAAGAATTGTGACTCAGCCCACAACTTTGTTAGTGCCATTGGCTCAGTGGAAAGAGCACTAGATTCAGGAGACCGGAATGTTCTAAGGAGAAAATCTGCTCCATCAGCCATGGTTATCCAAAAATGAAGTCACTAGCCCTACATGCCCACATCTCTTCATATGCAAAATGAAAGGCTTAGAACACTGATCTTCAGTGTCCCTTCCAAGTCCACAGAAGATCGTACTGCCATCATGCACACTCCACTGGATAACTCGTGGCCATGAGAATTTGTCATGCAAACTTCCCACTAGAGGAGGTGTAATTGACCAAGAGGTCCAGCTGATCCTCTGAAATCCATCTTCACCTTTGCAACAGGGCCACATTTCCCACAGGCTTCTCCCAGCCCATGGCTGAGCACAGCAGAGCGTACCTGGGAGGCACAGGACCTCTCTCAGACATAGAACCTGGTTTTGGCTCAAGGACTCCCTAGCAGCCATGCTGAACCTTCCTTGAACCACACAGCTATCTTGGAGGATTCCACCCAACCTCTTCCTTCTCTTCTTCACTCAGGGTTAGACTTGCCTTGTGGTCTGATGGCTCTCCTTCCTTTCCTGGTTCACCCTACATATTTTTTTCTCACACAGGTGTTTCTCCTGTTTCAAAGGTTTCTACCTTTGTGGACTAATCTCATCTTGGTATCTACTCCTCAGAGGACCCAGACTAACCCAGCCGACTGGTAGATCCACAAACTAGACCTGTATTACAGTCCAAAAAGAGTCATATTCTATTGTCTGTAGACAAAAAACAAAAACCTTTTTCAATAAGTCTTTCCTGGGTTTATTTTAAATTTGCTCTTGTCTCTTCCTCTCTATCAGCCATATGTATCTCTTCAGCAACTTCTGACTCCCCACTTCAGATCAGATAATAAATTTCGTTTTTCATTTCTGTCATCTGCAACATTAGAGGAATCTTCCTCTGAGATTTTCAGTATAATTAATCATTTTCATTCCAGTGTGACCCCTCTCTTCATGACTAAGGGACCCTTTCTTGCTCAAGTCCTCTATTTTTAATAGAGTAGCTTCCACCTTTCATAGTTGGTTGTCAGTCTCCGTCCATCATGGTTATTTGTCGGTCTTTGTCCGTCTTAGTAACTCCTTTGAAAATATCAACAATTCAACTTTCCCTGACTCTTCTGTCTACTCCTTCTAGGTTGAGGATATTGAAATCTAAAGGTCTTCCTGCTGTGCTGTTTAGGATCTTGTTTGCAAGGTAAATGAGGCAGTCTCCCAGATTTAAACTCAGAATTCCACATCAAGATTTCAGAAAAGACACCCTTATGCTTTGCTTTGGTAATTAGGAGGAAAAACAAGCAACTCTCCAGGGAAGTAGAGTCCTTTCTTTGATGAGCTCTCAGTAATCTAGGGACTCCATGGGAGACATTTCCTCCTCTGGGTGAGGGGCATCGGGTCCTGGGGAGGGTCACTACCTAGGATGCAGCCAGTGCCCCTTCAGTCCCCCAGCAATGGGCTCTGTGTCTGTGGGGCTTGCACAGGGAGCGTTTCATCTTCCCGGTGATGTAAGATTTGGCTCAAATTCATGGATTCTTGTGGCGGCTGTTGTGCCTGTGCCAAAACCCTTACAGAGTGATGCTCAAAGAGATTAGGAAGGAGAGAGCCCCCTGCCTGTGCACAGACGAGATCATGCCTTGTGACGAAAGGTGCTTTGATTCTGACCCTTTTTCAGAGCTGTCTCCAAACTCACTCGAAACCAGAAATCCTCAGATTGCCACAGATAAGACAAACTGGAGGCCTGGTCAAAGCAGAGGGCACTGCCAATTTCCTCAGAGATAGACCTCGTCCAACCTTGAAGGCGCAGGATGGGTCTTACCCCACCAGAAAGAACCATCTGATTCCTGGGTCCCAGAGCACTAAATCAGCATCCCTACAAATCAGCATTTGAACAAAATGACTAAATAGAAGGCTTTTACTCAGTGAACAAATACCAGATTTTTTTCTACCTCTTGTTCCTGTTTCTACTTTATTGTCCTCAGGAAATGTAGAAAAAGCAAATATTATCTATAGCGATTTCCTCTTCTCAGAGACCACATGCATGAGGCTTTGTGTCCCCAAAGAATTTGTAACCTTTCTCTAATATCCTCTCTTGGGTTATTTATTGTGACATTTCCAAAACAAACAACTAGACAACTGAAACACGGTCTTAGACAAAGAGGCTTAGGGACACTTTATTGGTTTAGGGCAGCAGGCAGGACGCCTGCCTGGGGAACAGAGGAGCCCCCTTCTTTCAGCCTGTTAAACTCTGTTGGGTTTCTCCAGTCACCCGTGAGTGCCTCAAGAATACATGCTACCCCCCATCCCACCCCCGCTAAGGGGAGGGCACTTTGCGACACAGAAACTCCAATTTCCAAACATAAATCTCCTGCTAATGCCCACATTCCTCACACATCGCCTAGACAAGATTTGGGATTTTCTTAGTGTACTTAGACTAAAACTTCAAAACTTGTTGTTAATCTTAAATTTAATCCCAGGTTACAAATAGCCTCACTAAGAAGTAAAAAATTCTATCCTCATCAGTATGGGTGCAATTCCCTTCCTTCCAAAAGTATTCTTTCTAAATCTAAATGCATTGCAAAACTCCTAAAACGGAATAAATGAAGTGCTTGGAGTCAGGGGGAGAGAACATCCTAGAGTCAGTAGCTAAAAGCTTAATAAAACAGACTAAGGCTTTGGGGACTCCGGAAATGTCATGAATTTAGCAAAAGAATGAGAACAAAGAAACTCCTAACCATGTTTGGGGATTTGGGATAAATTCTTATTATGGATGGACCCCCAAAAGAATTCTCTTTAAATACATTTACCTTGGGGCACCTGGGTGGCTCTGTCAGTTAAGTGTCTGCCTTCAGCTCAAGTCCTAATTCTAGGACCCTGGGATTGAGCCCCACATCTGGCTCCTGCTCTGCTGGGAGTCTGCTTCTCCCTTTGCCCCTCCCCCCGCTCATGCTCTCTCTCTCTCTCCCCCACCCTCTCAACTAAATAAATAAAATATGTAAAATAAATAAATAAATGCTTCATTCATATACAACTCCAGAGAACATTTCAAAAATGATTTGATGCTGTACAGGTGAACTAAAAGCCATACCCATCCCTGAGAAGCTAAACTCTTTAAGCAGGACAATATAGTGAAACTGGATGGTCCAGTGGAATAAGTTCATGTGAAGCTATCGTGTCCATAGCTCAACTGCTTTCTTAATATCTTAACTGAAGGTGATTGTAAAGTGAGTAAGAAAATATATCATGTGATTTTCTTAAGAAATTGGGCTAGTGATACAGTGGTTCACTGGTGAACAGTGAACTCATTTGAGGACAGTGTTACAAGTGAGCAAGGTCATCTTTGTTAATGACTTGGACTGACCAGTAGCTATCTCAGTCAATAAAGCAAGTGACTCTGGATCTCCAGGCAATGAGTTCAAGCCCTATGTTGGGCATAGAGATTACTTTAAAAAAGTGGAAAAAGTAAACAGAATTTGAAGGAAACCCAGAGAGAAGTAAAATGGAATTAGAGGTATGAAACTTATCCCAGGGAAAATTCTCCTTCCAGCAGAAAATGACCCAAAATTCAGACTTCTAAAAGTATGGATGAGACTGGAACAGTACAAAGAAACCAAGGAGGGTGTGAGAAACACATGCTGAATTCATGCTGCATAAGAGAGAAACCAGGGACCAGCATTCAGTAGGGACGAATGACACTGCTTGTCCTGAGAAAAGATGATTTTCCCACTCCCTACAAATTTGTTAATTTTCATCTCCAGTTCTGTAAAAGAGAATAACCAGATTCCAATGACCTGAGGGAAATAGAAGTTTGGGTTGTATTTAGTATGATGGAAATTGGGACCAAGGTTCTCACTTCCCTTCAGGACAGTAATCCCTATAACACCAGAAATACTGTAGTTGCATTTTTGAGTTCATGATATTAGTACATTTACATGGTTACTTGAATCCATGCATAATGACCATGACCTAAGGAAAATACTTAAAAACTGTGTGCACGGCTTTTGCCCGAAATGGCAGCAGGGAAGAATGGAGTGGGAGCAATGGTGGAAATGGTCACATATGAGAGAAAGCAGGATTTTATGTGAGGGGGACATTTCAGGGGCACTTGAAGGAAAGAAAAGAAACCTGTTCCCAAGAGTGACTGTATTGGAGAAAAAAAGATTCCAAGACGAATAGCTTAAGCCACTTTATCCTGCCCCTTAAATGCCAACACAGACAGCCCCCTGAGGCTGTTAGGAATATCCTAGAGCAACTGTGAAGAAAGGAACAAGAGCTGTATTCGTAGAACTGTCTCCAGTCTTCTTCGGTGCTGGAAAATGCAGAATTAGCCAAGCTAAAAAAGTTTATTGAGAATTGCTAAGGACTTAGGACTTGTTGGGGATACTTTAAACACACTAAAGAAGTATGTAATGGAATTATCTTTTTTTTTTTTTTCTAATTTGGAATCCCATGACTTAAAAACAATTAGTGGGTAATAGAAGTCAGTGCAAAGTTATATTGAGTTCTTGGATTTAGTCATGAAGCCCAAGAGAATTTCATAGGAGAGTAAAAGCAGAAGCATCCATGGAGGCTTCCTAGAAAATGTGGTTTTAAAGGTTAAGTCGGATGTGAATGGGCAGCAAAGAAGGAAAGGATATTCTATAAAATAATAATAAAATTAAATTAAATTAAGGAAAGACAAGACAGCAAACACAGCTTGAAGGGAAAGCACCAGCCCCAGAGGGGCTGTGATGAGGAGCTCTGCGTGACACATTCTCAGAGGGTAAGTGTGGGGTCAAATGAGGAAGAAAGGCAGAGTGAGGCAGGGATACCTATACTCCATAATAAGAAAATAAGGAGCCACTTAGTTTCTGACAAGGGAGTCAAGCCAACCAGCTGATAAGACTTGTGCCGACATCCAAGCATGGGTAATGAGTGTAGAGTAAAAAGTGGTGATTATAGCAACATGGACAAGGGAAGAGAAGAGAAACATTCCAAACAAAAGATGAGAGAGACATTTCAAAGGCACAATCCTGAGGACTTGGTGGCTAACCTCCTGACCCGGATCTCCAGGGGGCAGCCTCTGACCACCCGCCACCAGGAGCTGACCGCCATCATCTGAGCAGGACACCATGTGTAACTCATTCCTCCCAAAAACTCCTTGCTGGGTGTAGATGGCAAGCGGAATTTGTATTCTGTCGACTCACAGGCAATGTCTGAATATTGGGAATGAAGACCGCAGTATATGTTGCAAAGAAAATACATATTGAGATGGGGATGGAATGTGGAGCAACATAAGCCCTCAAATGTCCACCCCAAGGTCCCTCTGTCAGCAACATCACTAATGCCTAGTGAGAAAGTGGTAAGATAAGTAGGTGATCAAAAATATAAAAACACTAATTCAAAGGGGTACATGCATCCCTATGTTTATAGCAGCATTATTTACAATAGCTAACATATGGAAACAGCCCTAGTCTCCATCAACGGATGAATGGATAAAGAAGATGTGGTGTGTGTGTGTGTGTGCGCACACACACAGAATACATATCATATTATCCAGTATACAGTATGATATGTATATAATAATATGAATATATATTCATACACACACAGTGGAATATTACTCAGCCATAAAAAAAATAAAATCGTGCCTTTGCAACGATATGGATGGAGCTAGAGAGTACAATGCAAAGAAAAGTAAGTCAGAGGAAGACATATACCTCATGATTTCACTCATGTGGAATTTAAGAAACAAAACAAATAAGCAAAGGAAAGAGAGAGAGAGACAAACCAAGAAACAGACATGTAACTACAGAGAAGGGAAGGTTACCAAATGGGAGGTGGGGGGGGGGTGGTGAAATAGGTGGTGGGGATTAAGGAGTGAAAGGGTCCTGATGAGCACTGGGTGTTGTAGAAAGTATGGGCTCACTATATTGCACACCTGAAACTAATATAACACCATATGTTAACTACACTGGGATTAAAACTTAGTCTAGGGGCGCCTGGGTGGCTCAGTCAGTTAAGCAGCTGCCTTGGGTTCAGGTCATGATCCAGGGTCCCAGGATTGAGACCCACATTGGGCTCCCTGCTCAGCAGGGAGTCTCCTCCCTCTGTCTCTCACCCTCTGCCCCTCCCCACCACTCACATGATTGTATGCGTGTTCTCTCAAATAAATAAATAAAATCTTTAAAAAAAAACTTAGCTAAAAAAAAGAACTATTTGCCCTTACACTAAAATAAATAAATAAATAAATAAATGCGTGATAGGGCACCTTCCTTAAAGAAAAGAAAGAAGGATGGCTCATACTATGCTCTTCCCACCCTTCCCCATTCCCAACACCCAAATCAACCAGTGTCTCAGGCTCTGGGATTTGGAGCGGCAGACCCCACAACAGTCTATCTATCCCATTCCTGAGCTTTTCTATACAGGAGACCCTTCAGGAGTTCTAACTATTTTATCTCTTCCTTCAGCCCCACTAACAGATCCAGGACAGCAGGCGGGCGGCGGGGGGGTTGGGGTGGGGTGGGGAGCAGCTCAATGCTGCATCTCCTCTGCCTGTAACCAATTACTGAAAGACAAGGGGGAAGGCTGGCTAGGCCACCTCACTGATTTTAAGATTACCCATTGTCTCTGCTTCATGGCTTCCTGATTGTCTATTCTAGAACATTAAGCAGAAAGTCATCAGTGTTATTTTAACTGCAGTCAGATGACTAATAGGGATGGCAAAGAAGCAATTACTGGAAGGCAGAGGCAATGCAGATTGCCCCTAACCCTCCGTCCCTGCTCCAGGCCAGGCCAGTTTGGCAACGACTCCGAGGTCTCCGGGAGCATAATTCTTCATTGAATCAGCATTCACCAGACTGCTCTGAACGCTCTTCCCTACACTTATTTTTACTACTTATTTTAATAGTCAATCCTGTCAGTAAAGTCTCATCTAAAATGAATAGACTAAACATATAACAATTTGTTAGGGCAAACCAAACGAAACAAAAACAATATAAATGACATTCATGTAGGAAATTATAGCGAAATCGTCCCTGTAAATGTGTGTTTAATAGAGATTTTGTAGTAAAATATCAATGCAAGCAACTGAATGCAGTTGTCGCTGTGAATTGTTATTTTCCGGTAATATCTGGGGACATTTTAATCCTAGTCAGGCTTACCTCACCTCACCATGGTCTGTCTGGGGTCCTGTTCCCCTCGTGTTCAGTCACTATGTACTCACAGCAAACACAATTACAGATTGAACTAAACAAACATAATTGTGAAGACCAATATGGACAAGAAATTATATAGTGGATTGTTTGCTCCTTGCTACTTCTCTATTCCATCTGTCTGGAATGTCCTTCCCCCTGCTCTCCACCAAGGGCAGCAAAACCCTGCTTATCTACCAGAATTCACATCAGGCTTGGTTTCCTTGGAAATACTGTTCTTGCTACTAGTCCATTCCCCTTCTACCAGAAAAGCACATCAAGCCTCTCTCTCATGACCCATCATAGAACTTTCTGTTAACTCACATAGCAGCACTTTTCCCTGGGTCTCTCCTATTCCACTTTTGCCTCCCTCATTCACAAAGTAGATAAGGTCCTACTTTTTGCAAGGAATGTTGCATTTAAATACCACACCTCCTAACCATGCCCTTTTAAATTCTCTTTTGTGTCCCTAGTTGTTCTAATAATCATTCAATTAGTGTCTTACATCATGTTATCTGTCTTTACAACAAACCCCCACAACAACCCAGACTGGTGAGATGTGGATTTGTTTCTATGTCAGAGCTTGGGAGTGAAGAAGGGCAAGACGAGGCAGAAGGAAAGGATAGTCAGCTCAGAGGAAGGGCATTTCCCTACCATCTCAGCAACAAATATTACACCTAAAAATGCTCAAATAGATTAGTGATCTCCTGCAACATCTTATCATCAATCATTAATGCAGTGTGAGTTCTCTGTCCCCAGGGGCAGCTACCACTGCCTCATGCTTGAGAAAAAGTCTCCTGGGATTTGTTAAGACATCTGTGATCCCCCCGTAAGAGCTCCCACTTCAAGACCAGGAACTCGAAGCAAATATTTTAGAGCAAGAAAAAGAAAATGAGTTTCAGGCATGCAGAGAGAAGAGACACATATGTAGAAAACAGAGTTAAACTTCCTTGTCAAGTCATCCATTCAAAAAATGTTTGCTGAGATGATTCTGTGCTGGTTTCTGAGTCTCTTCTCTTGTTTTTCTTAGTTAATGTAGTTAAAAGCATTGCCAATTTTGTTTATTTATTTATTTATTTATTTATTTATTTATTTTGGAAAAACTGGTCATTGCTTTCAGTGTTCTGTTGTGGTTTATTCTTTTTCTTTGTTATTTCCTACCTCTCCTAAATTTCAGCTAAGCTTCCTTGTGGCATAATGTTAAGTTGTTTATTTAAACTTTTTTTCCTTAATACAAGCATCTATAGCATAAATTTCACTCTAACATCTGCTTTTGCTGCATCCTGTGGGTTTCAGAATATTGTGTTTTCCTTTTCTTTTATCCTGAGACATATTTTGATTTGTCATTTGATTCCTTATTTGGCGCACTGGTTGTGCAATAGTGTGTTGTTTAATATTTGCATATTAAATATTTAATATTTACACTGTAGTTTTTCAGCTTTGTTTTATTGTTTATCTTTAGTTTTGCACATTGTGGTTAGAAAATATACTTGGTGTGATTTCAGTCTTCTCAAACTTGTAATATTTGTTATGTCTCTTTTTATGTGATTTAAGCAGCAGATTCTTCTGTGTGTACTTGAAGAAAACATATTCTGTTTTTCTTGGATGGAATGTAATACATACATCTTTTAGAACCACACATTCTCTTTTTTGAAAGAGAGAGAGAGAGTACATGAGTGTGTGAGTGGTGTCAGGGACCAGACGGAAAGGGAGAGAGAGAAAGAATCTCCAGCAGACTCCTGGCTGAGTGCAGAGTTGAACACAGGTCTGGATCCCATGACCCTGAGATCATGACCTGAGCAGAGACCAAGAGTTAGCCACTTAACTGATTGAGCCACACAGACACACCTAGAACCATTCATTCTAAAGCATGCTTCAAGTATAAAATGTTCCTGTTGAAAAAACAAACGAACAAATGAAACTTAACTGAGCATACTCAGTTTAAAATAAAGCTTATCAGAGGGGTGGGAGAATGGGTGAAATAGGTGAAGGGGATTAAGAGTATACTTATCATGATGAGCACTGAGTAATGATGTATAGACGTGTTGAACCACACTATATTGTACACCTGAAACTAATAGAACACTGTATGTTAGCTATACTGGAATTAAAATTTTAAAATTTTTAAAAAGATTGTAAATATATTGTTCTTCATTACATCTATTAATTTCTTTAAAACACATAAGATTGTATAAAGCAGTAATTATGACACTTTGTTGTGCTTTTTACAAATGTAAATGTATACAGATGATCAGACCATCGTGGCACAAAAGAAGGAATGAAGTTATATTAAAACAATGTTTCTAAATTTTATTAGAATTAAGTATTATTCTGAAATAAACTGTGATACTTCAGATGCATATTATAATCCCTGGGGTAACCACTAAAAAAATAACTAAAAATTCTATGTAAAAAAAAAATCAACAAGTGATTTGAAATAGTATGCTAAAGATACTTAATAAAAAAGACAATAAAGGAAGAAGTGGAACAAAAAGATATGAAACAAATAGAAAAAAGTGGCACTCTGAAATCCACCCATGTCAATAATTACATTAAATGTAAATGGACAAGATACGCCATTCAAAAAAAAAAAAAAAGACTGACAAATTGGGTAAAAGAGCAGGACTGAACTATGTGTTGGCTGCAGGAGACACACTTATATTCATTGACATAAAGACATTCAGATTAAAAGGATAAAAAAAAAAAAAGATATACCATACAAAAAATGACCATAAGAGAATTAGATGGCTCTATTCATAACAGACAAAATATTAATAGACAAAGAAGGAGTTCATGATAATAAAAGGGTCAATTCATCAGGAAGATAAATAATTACTGATCTATATGTACCTAACAAGAGTTTAGTCATTTTCATTTAGTTCAGATAAATGAACAGAAGATCAGAAGATGAAAAATACCCAGTTTCCCATGTCTGGACACACTTACATAGTAAAAAATTAAAAAATCACATAGATGACTCCCAAGGAGAAGGCTTTAAGAATTAATGGCTTGGGCGCCTGGGTGGCTCAGTGGGTTAAACCTCTGCCTTCGGCTCAGGTCATGATCCCGGGGTCCTGGGATCAAGCCCCACATTGGGCTCTCTGCTTAGCAGGGAGCCTGCTTCCTCCTTTCTCTCTCTGCCTGCCTCTCTGCCTATTTGTGATGTCTCTCTCTCTCTGTCAAATAAATAAATTAAATCTTAAAAAAAAAGATACTTGAAATTGGATGACTATTAAAAAAAAAAAAAGAATAAATGGCTTATTCTGAATTTCCAGGTTCAGTGGTTTCTAAGTAATGAACTTAGAGTAAACAAGGAAACAATGATTTCTAATCATGCGGCAGCCAGAGTGGTATTCAAAATTTTATTTACATTTTAAATGCATTTTTTCCTCCAAGCATCTTGTGTTTGTTTGTCCCAAAGAAATCATCATCATCATCAAAAATCTGGGGGTCTGTAGTTAGTAGTTGCATGTTTGAATAATACATGCATGCCTGTTGGTTGTGTGGATGTATGTAACCAATGATGGAGTCCATAAACCTGGGGAAACAGAACTGTGGAGGCTAATGACAAGATGCCAACTTTATATTCCTGTGCTGACATTTGGGAAGTCTCAATATTTCTATGTGTACTTGAGCCTCCTGCTTGTTTTAATTATGTTCATCTAATTCTAAGCGATGCATGGTATCAAGCATGACCAGGAATGGAAATATTTCATTGTGGAATTTTTTAAATCTTGATTGCTGCAAGGAAAAGACCTTTAAGAAAACACAGAATCTTTCCAAACATAGAAGAGATTCCTGTAACTAAGACCATTCCCAAAACGAAACAGTATTACTGCTGGCCTTCCCCCCCCCATTCCTATTAGTCACAATGATACACCCCCCCAAAAAAGGACAGAAATCAGAAAGAATGCAAGAAAGGGACACAGAAAATAGGACCTGGAAAGTAGCGAGTGGGACGACAAAAGTATTTTTCATGTCTTGGTTTGTGAGAGGAAAGAGCTGTTTATTCAAAATGCTGCTTCAGGGGACAGGAAAACAGAGAGGAGAACACCGACCTAGTGACCTCCATGAATTACTGGCGGTAGTTCAGCCTCCCAGCCTCGTCTGCAGGAAGCCAGTCATCCAGACTCCAAACTTCCAGTCCTAATCAAAAGGGGTGATGGGGCAGGCCTCGAGTGAGAAAGTCATGAGAATACTATTATCCACATTCAAAGTTCAGGGCAACTGTTTCCTCCTGGAGCATTCTGAGCAGCAGGCAGAAGCTCTGAGGCCAAGAGGCCAAAGGGCCATGGCTGCTACTTCAGGGATTGGGAAGCAGAAAATGCTGCTTTTCTCCCAGGGGATTCTTATGAGAGTGGGTGGTCAGCTTTGGCTCCAGGTCCTGGATTAACAGGAAATCCTTTCTTCTGGGTCACTGAGTCAGTGTGTCTTGGAATCACTAGCCAGGAATCTTACCATCTCTTCAGCCCTCAGGTAAGACCACCTTGTCCAGTCTATGATGTTACCGGGACACGAAAGCCTCCGTGAACTGTACTGTATTGCCCTCTGCTGACCAGCCTGATGACACACCCTGGAAAATGGCTGTGACACAGATAAGCTATCCTCTGAGATGTCAAGTCAAGATCAGTAGGACATGTGTTTCATTAGGTTATTCCTGTGGTTGAGATTATTTTGCCCTTATCCATTATCTGTCTTAATACCCATGGTGACCTGCCCATGAGAACCTACCTGGATTATACAACACAAGCTATTTTGGGGGAAGTAAGGGCATATCCTCTCCAACAGTGCCTTTAGCTATACTAAGAATCACAGACAAAAGATTAAGAAAATCTTAAAGGACACTGAATTCCAATGTGTATCCAGTACTCAAGTCTCCTCTGCACCTTTCCTGGCAAGGTTCCATTCAAATATCTTCAAGGTTACAGTCTTGCTCCTTTTTAAGTCTATTACTTCTGCTTGAAGAGTCTTGACATTCAGCTGAAATCAATTTCCCTATGACTTCCACTGGACAGTTAAGTTCTATAATGAAGAAACCATTTCTGTCTCTCTCTCTCTTTTTTTTTTTTTTTTGTACTGTTTTGCAAAGTTTCTTTTTTTTAAGTTTTTATTTTTTTTATTAACATATAATGTATTATTAGCCCCAGGGATACAGGTCTATGAATCGTCAGGCTTACACATTTCACAGCACTCGCCGTAGCACATACCTTCCCCAATGTCCATAATCCCACCACCCTCTCCCTACCCCATGCCCCCAGCAATGGTCAGTTTTGTGAGGTTAAGAGTTTCTTATGGTTTGTCTCCCTCCCGATCCCATTTTGTTTCCTTTATTCTTTTCCTACTCCCTCAAACCCCCCACATTGCATCTCCACTTCCTTATATCAGGGAGATCATATGATACTTGTCTTTCTCCAGTTTACTTATTTCACTAAGCATAATATCCTCTAGTTCCATAAACATCATTGCAAATGGCAAGATTTCATTTCTTTTCATGGCTGCATAGTATTCTTGTGTGTGTGTGTGTGTGTGTGTGTGTGTGTGTGTGTGTACCAGCTTCTTTACCCATTCATTTGTTGATGAACAGCTAGGTTCTTTCCATAGTTTGGCTATTCTGGACATTGCTGCAATAAACATTCAGGTGCATGTGCCCCTTCAGATCACTGCATTTGTATCTTTAGGGTAAATACCCAGTAGTGCAATTGCTGGGTCGTAAGGTAGCTCTATTTTCAACATTTTGAGGAACCTCCATGCTGTTTTCCAGAGTGTTTGCACCAGCTTGCATTCCCACCAACAGTGTAGGAGGGTTCCCCTTTCTCCACATCCTCGCCAGCATCTGTCATTTCCTGACTTGTTAATTTTAGCCTTTCTGACTGGCGTGAGGTGGTATCTCACTGTGGTTTTGATTTGTTATTTCCCTGATGCTGAGTGATGTGGAGAACTTTCTCATGTGTCTTTTGGCCATGGATATCTTCTTTGCAGGTTCATGTCCTCTGCCCATTTCTTGATTGGATTATTTGTTCTTTGGGTACTGAGTTTGCTAAGCTCTTTATAGATTTTGGATATTAGCCCTTTATCTGATATGTCGTTTGTAAATACCTTCTTCCATTCTGTCAGTTGTCTTTTGGTTTTGTTGACTGTTTCCTTTGCTGTGCAAAAGTTTTTGATCTTGATGAAATCCCAATAGTTCATTTTTGCCCTTGCTTCCCTTGCCTTTGGTGATGTTCCTAGGAAGAAGCTGCTGCAGCTGGGGTGGAAGAGGTTGCTGCCTGTGTTCTCCTCAAGGATTTTGATGGATTCCTTTCTCACATTGAGGTTCTTCATCCATTTTGAGTCTATTTTCATGTGTGCTGTAAGGAAATGGTCCAGTTTCATTTTTCTGCATGTGGTTGTCCAATTTTCCCAACACTATTTGTTGAAGAGACTGTCTTTTTTCCGTTGGACATTCTTTCCTGCTTTGTTGAAGATTCATTGACTATATAGAGTTCAGGGTATATTTCTGGGCTCTCTATTCTGTTCCATTGATCCATGTGTCTGTTTCTGTGCCAGTACCATACTGTCTTGATGATGACAGCTTTGTAATAGAACTTGAAGTCTGGAATTGTGATGCACCAACTTTGGCTTTCTTTTTCAATATTCCTCTAGCTATTCGAGGTCTCTTCTGGTTCCATATAAATTTTAGGATTATTTGTTCCATTTCTTTGAAAAAAAAAAAAAGGATGGTATTTTGATAGGGATTGCATTAAATGTGTAGATTGCTTTAGGTAACATAGAAATTTTCACAATATTTGTTCTTCCAGTCCATGAGCATGGAACATTTTTCCATTTCTGTCTTCTTCAATCTCTTTCATGAGTACTTCATCGTTTTATCAGTAGATTCTTTGCCTCTTTGGTTAGATTTATTCCTAGGTATCTTATGGTTTTGGGTGCAATTATAAATGGGATTGACTCCTTAATTTATCTTTCTTCTGTCCTGTTCTTGGTGGAAAGAAATACAACTGATTTCTGTGCATTGATTTTATATCCTGGCACTTTACTGAATTCCTGTACAAGTTCTAGCAGATTTGGAGTGCAGTCTTTGGGTTTTCCACATATAGTACCATATCATCTGCAAAGAGTGATCGTTTGACTTCTTTGCCAATTTGGATGCCTTTAATTGCTTCTTGTTGTCTGATTGCTGAGGCTAGGACTTCTAGTACTATGTTGAATAGAACTGATGATAATGGGCATTCCTGCCATGTTCCTGACCTTAGCAAAAAAGCTCTCAGTTTTTCTCCATTGAGAATATTTGTGGTGGGTTTTTCATAGACGACTTTGATGATACTGAGGTTTGTACCCTTTAGCCCTACACTTTGAAGAGTTTTGATCAGGAAAGGATGCTGTACTTTGTCAAATGCTTTTTCAGCATCTATTGAGAGTATCATATGGTTCTTGATCTTTCTTTTATTAATGTATTGTATCACATTGATTGATTTGCAGATATTGAACCAACCTTGCAGCCCTAGAATAAATCCCACTTAGTTGTGATGAATAATTCTTTTAATGTACTGTTGAATCCTATTAGCTAATATTTTGGTGAGAATTTTCATATCTGTGTTCATCAAGGATATTGGTCTGTAATTCTCTCTTTTGATGGGATCCTTGTCTGGTTTTGGGATCAAGGTAACGCTGGCCTCATAAAATGAGTTTGGAAGTTTTCCTTCCATTTCTATTTTTTGGAACAGTTTCAGGAGAATAGGAAATAATTCTTTTTTAAGTGTTTGGTAGAATTCCCCTGGGAAGCCATCTGGCCCTAGGCTCCTGTTTGTTGGGAGATTTTTGATGACTGTTTCAATCTCCTTACCAGTTATGGGTCTGTTCAGGTTTTTTATTTCTTCCTGGTTCAGTTGTGGTAGTTTATATGTCTCTAGGAATACATCCATTTCTTCCAGATTGTCAAATTTGGTGGTGTATAGTTGCTCATAATATGTTCTCATAATCATTTCTATTTCTTTGGTGTTGGTTGTGATCTCTCCTCTTCCATTCATGATTTTATTTATTTGGATACTTTCTGTTTCTCTTTGATAAGTTTGGCCAGGGGTTTATCAATCTTATTAATTCTTTCAAAGAACCAGCTCCCAGTTTCATTGATTTGTTCTATTGTTTTTTGTTTGTTTCTATGTCATTGATTTCTGCTCTGATCTTTATTATTTCTCTTCTCCTGCTGGGTTTAGGCTTTCTTTGTTTTTCTTTTTCTAGATCCTTTAAGTGTAGGGTTAGGTTGTGTATTTGAGACCTTTCTTGTTTCTTGAGAAAGGCTTGTATCATTATATATTTTCCTCTCAGGACTGCCTTTGCTGTGTCTGACAGATTTTGAACCATTGTGTTTTCATTATCATTTGTTTCCATGAATTTTTTCTTCTTTAATTTCCTGGTTGACCCATTAATTCTTTAGAAAGATGCTGTTTAGTCTCCATGTATTTGGGTTCTTTCCAAATTTCCTCTTGTGATTGAATTCTAGTTTTAGAGCATGGTGGTCTGAAAAGATGCAGGAAATAATCCCAATCTTTTAATACCAGTTGAGACCTGATTTATGACCCAGGATGTGATCTATTCCGGAGAATGTTCAATGTGCACTAGAGAAGAATGTGTATTCTGTTGCTTTGGGATGCAATTTCTGAATATATCTGTGATGTCCATCTGGTCCAGTGTGTCATTTAAGACCTTTATTTCCTTGTTGATCTTCTGCTGGATTATCTGTCCATTTCAGTGAGGGGAGTATTAAAGTCCCCTACTATTACTGTATTATTGTCAATGTGTTTCTTTGATTTTGTTATTAATTGGTTTATATAGTTGGCTGCTCCCACGTTAGGGGCATAGATATTTAAAATTGTTAGGTCTTCTTGTTGGACAGACCCTTTGACTATGATATAGTGTCCTTCCTCATTTCTTATAGTCTTTGGCTTAAAATCTAATTGATCTGATATAAGGATTGCCACCCCAGCTTTCTTTTGATGTCCATTAGCGTAATAAATTGTTTGCCACTCCCTCACTTTAAATCTGGAGGGGTCTTTGGGTCTAAAATGAGTTTCTTGTAGACAGCATATTGATAAGTTTTGGGTTTTTTTTTTTTTTATCCATTCTGATACCCTGTGTCTTTTGATTTGGGCGTTTAGCCCATTTATATTCATGGTAACTACTGAGAGATATGAATTTAGTGCCATTGTATTGCCTATAAGGTGACTATCACGGTTTATTGTCTCTGTTTCTTTCTGATCTATTACTTTTCGTCTCTCTCTTTGCTTAGAGGCCCCCTTTCGATATTTCCTGTAGAGCTGGTTTGGTGTTTACAAATTCTTTTAGTTTTTGTTTGTCCTGGAAGCTTTTTATCTCTCCTTCTATTTTCAATGATAGCCTAGCCGGATATAGTATTCTTGGCTGC
Organism: Mustela nigripes; assembly: GCF_022355385.1. Classification (NCBI taxonomy): domain Eukaryota; kingdom Metazoa; phylum Chordata; class Mammalia; order Carnivora; family Mustelidae; genus Mustela; species Mustela nigripes. Next base: position 133,955,778 of record NC_081562.1, read on the forward strand.
ATGTTTTTCTCGTTTAGTGCTCTGAATATATCATGCCAGTTATTTCTGGACTGCCAGGTCTCTGTGGATAAGTCAGCTGCTAATCTAATATTTTTACCATTGTATGTTACAGACTTCTTGTCCCGGGCTGCTTTCAGGATTTTTCTTTGTCACGAAGATTTGCAAATTTTACTATCAGATGACGGGGTGTGGACCTATTCTTATTGGTTTTAAGGGGGGGGTCTCTGTGCCTCCTGGATTTTTATGCTTGTTCCCTTTGACATATTAGGGAAATTCTCTACAATAATTCTCTCCAATATACCTTCTGCTCCCCTCTCTCTTTCTTCTTCTTCTGGAATCCCAATTATTCTAATGTTGTTTCATCTTATAGTATCATTTATCTCTCAAATTCTCCCCTCCTGATCCAGTATTTGTTTGTCTCTCTTTTGCTCAGCTTCTTTATTCTCTGTCATTTGGCCTTCTATATCGCTAATTCTCTCTTCTGCCTCATTTATCCTAGCATTAGAGCCTCCATTTTTTTATTGTACCTCATTAATAGCTTTTTAAATTTCAACTTGGTTAGATTTTAGTTCTTTTATTTCTCCAGAAAGGGCTTTTATTTCTCCAGACAGGGTTTCTCTAATATCTTCCGTGCCTTTTTCAAGCCCGGCTAGCACCTTGAGAATCGTCGTTCTGAACTCTAGATCTAACATATTACCAGTGCCCGTCTTGATCAGGCCTCTGGCCTTCAGTACTGCCTCTTGTTCTTTTTTTTTTTTTTTGTGGTGAGTTTTTCTGCCTTGTCATTTTATCTAGATAAGAATATATGAAGGAGCAAATAAAATACTAAAAGGGTGGCAAAGACCCCAGGAAAATATGCTTTAACCAAATCAGAAGAGACCCCAAATCATGGGAGGAAGAAAGGGGGTAAAAAGAAGTTCAGCAAAAAATTTAAAAAGAAAAAATATAAAACAGAAAATATATACGTATTAGACTGATGAATAGAACAGGGTCACCCACTTAATTTTGGGAGTATTTTGGTCTCTTAGAAGAAACTACCCCCCAAAATTTTAAAGAATGAAATACATATATAAGGGTAAACATGATGATGTGATGGAATATGACTATAAAGATGAAAAAAATTTTTTTTTTAATTTCTAAAAAGGAGTTGATAAGTTGGTTGGGAGAATAAAGAAAAAGAAAGTGGAGAAAATTTCCTCAGGTGGAGACTAGAAAAAAGCCCTATGCTAGATTTAGGGTATATTTTGATCTATTAGAAGAAGTTGTATCCCAGATTTTTTTAGAAGAAAAAACCCTATGTGTATACAAAAAATAAAGTTAGATACAATGAAAGATAAAATATGACCATAATAATGAAGGTTCAAAAAATATTTTTTTTAGGGACGCCTGGGTGGCTCAGTTGGTTAAGCAGCTGCCTTCGGCTCAGGTCATGATCCCAGCGTCCTGGGATCGAGTCCCACATCGGGCTCCTTGCTCCGCAGGGAGCCTGCTTCTCCCTCTGCCTCTGCCTGCCACTCTGTCTGCCTGTGCTGGCTCTCGCTCCTCTCTCTCTGACAAATAAATAAATAAAATCTTTAAAAAAAAAAAAAAAAAAATATTTTTTTTAATGAAAGGTATTTTTAAGATAAACTAGTTTTAAAACGTTAAAAGAGGAAAGGGTAAAGGTTTAAAAAAAATTTAGCAAAAGAAAAAAATAAAATAAATTAATTAACTTTGCAAGATGAAAGAATCATGGGGAGAAAGCCATGAATTCCATGCTTTGCTTTCTCCTCCTCTGGAATTCCGCTATTCTCCTTGGTAAGTGAACTTGGTCTTGGCTGGATTTCTTGCTGATCTTCTGGGTGAGGGGCCTGTTGTAGTGATTCTCAAGTGTCTTTGCCCGAGGTGGAATTGCACCGCCCTTACCAGGGGCCAGGCTAAGTAATCCACCCGGGTTCGCTTTTGGGAGCTTTTTTTTCCTGAACATTTTCTATAGAGTTCCGGAGGATGGGAATGAAAATGGCAGCCTCCATATCTCCGGCCCAGGGGACCCAAGAGCTCAGGGCCCTACTCCTCAGTGTGCCCTCGGAGAAAAGCGCTCAATCACTCCCATCTCCCTGGCCTCCGGTTGTGCTCTGAGCTCACCCAGCCTGAGACCAAGCATCTCTGTTTCTGAGACACAGCCCCACCTGGAGTCTTCGAACCCTGCAGATCCCTAACTTCTTCCAGAGGGGTCTCCCCGGATCTTGTGGGGTCCCTGCTCACAGAAAAGTGGCCTGTGCCACAGATCACAATTTAAGGTAACCTGAGTTGAGAGCTCACTCTCAGCTTCGTCTCTGTAGACAGCTTCCCCGGTCTAATACCTGTGAGCTCTGCAACACTCAGACACCCCGATCCTTCTGTGACCCCGCGGGACCTGAGACCATGCTGTCCCCATGTGGGCTTCACCCCAGCTAGGCCTCTGGAGCAATGTCCCTCAGTGGAGCAGACTTTTAAAAGTTCTGATTTTGTGCTCCATTGTTCCGCTGCTTGCTGGGAGCTGGCCCCTCCCCCTGCAGTCTATCTTCCCGTGGCTTTGGATTCACTTCTCCGCCAGTCCTACCTTTCAGAAAGTGGTCAATTTTCTGTTTCTAGAATTTCTGCTCTTCTCTTCAATCTCCTGTTGGATTTGTAGGTGTTCTGAAAGGTTTGATATCTAGCTGATCTCCTCCTACCTGATGTTGTCTCAGCCTGCTACTTCCCCACCATCTTGACTCCTCCCCACCATTTCTGTCTTTTAAGGGTTGTATTTCACCACATTCCTCAATTTCATGCATGAGAATATCATGAGCAATCTCATCAAATATTTTGTTAAAATCTAAACCACTGTATCATTCCCTGAACTAGAAGCCCACAAACCCTGCCACTGAAAAAAGTTTGTTCAATGCACAATTTGGATTTCATAATACATGATCAACTTGTTCTTATGAAACATCAGTAAACACCACTTCCTTCTTTGAGAATACACAAGTAATTTTTTAAATAATCTACTTTAAAATCTTACCCAGCTCACTGACTAGTCTCAGGATTTCTAATTATGAATCATTCCTCAAATGCTTCAACACCATCATTCTACTGAGGAACCAAACATTTCCACCATCAGAGTCATTTCTTTGGCATAATTTGGTGTAAGTTATCTGGAAAGCAATCTGGTAATACACAGCCAAAGTCTGTTGCATTATACTCTTGTTCTCAGGTCAAAACACAAAGGCATTCACTTGAGTCTATCTTTTCAGGGCGCCAAATTGTCCTGAGGCAGACTGATTTCTGAATAAAGCCTTGCAGACATTGATAGTGAGGTTTATGACTGCATTATAATGAGTTATTATATTATTATAATTATAATGAGAGGGAAAACTGAAAACAATCTAAATGCTCAACACTGAGTGTATGATTAAATAAGGAAATATTATCAATCACTAAAAAAGGGGCTTTGAAAATAATTTTTGACAGCATGATTCATATTGTATAAATCTCAAATTATACATGATCACAAATCTCTTCAAAAACAAACAATGGACAGGCAGCAACCTCTTCGACCTCAGCCACAGCAGCTTCTTCCTAGAAACATCACCAAAGGCAAGGGAAGCAAGGGCAAAAATGAACTAATGGGACTTCATCAAGATGAAAAGCTTTTGCACAGAGGGGCTCCCGGGTGGCTCAGTGGGTTAAGCCTCTGCCTTCGGCTCAGGTCATGATCTCAGGGTCCTGGGATCAAGCCCCGCATGGGGCTCTCTGCTCAGTGGGGAGCCTGTTCACCCCTCTCTCTGCCTGCCTCTCTGCCTACTTGTGACCTCCCTCTCTGTAAAATATTTTTTTAAAAAGCTTTTGTACAGCAAAGGAAAGTCAACAAAACTAAAAGATAACCAACAGAATGGGAGAAGATATTTGCAAATAACATATCAGATAAAGGACTATATCCAAAATCTATAAAGAACTTATCAGACTCACATATTTATGTAAAGAAGACATCCAAATGGCCAAGAGACACATGAAAAAGTGCTCAACATCACTCAGAATCAGGGTTATACAAATCAAAACCACAGTGAGATACCACCTCACAAGAGCCAGAATGGCTAAAATTAACAGGAAACAACAGGTGTTGGTGAGGATACAGAGAAAGACAAACCCACCTACACTGTTGGTGGGAATGCCAGCTGGTGCAGTTACTCTGGAAAACAGTATGGAGTTTCCTCAAGACGTTGAAGATAGAGCTACCCTATGAACCAGCAATTGCACTACTGGGTATTTACCCTAAAGATAAAAATGTAGTGATCCAAAGGGGCATGTGCACCCCAGTGGGATTATAGCAGAAATGTCCACAATAGCCAAACTATGGAAAGAGCCCAGATGGATAAAGATGTAGTGTACACACACACACACACACACACACACACACACACACACGAATATTATGCAGCCATCAAATAATGCAATCTTGCCACTTGCAACAATGTGGATGGAACTAGAGGGTATTATGCTAAGTGAAATAAGTCAGAGAAAGACAACTACCATATGATCTCACTGGTATGAGGAATTCAAGAAACAAGACAGGGTCATAGGGGAAGGGAGGGAAAAATGAAACAAGAGGAAACAAGACAGGGAGACAAACTATAAGAGACTCTTAATCTCGGGAAATAAACTGAGGGTTGCTGGAGGACGCAGTGGCCGGGTGATGGACATTGGGTAGGGTATGTGCTATGGTGAGCGCTGTGAATTGTGTAAGATTGATGATTCATGGACCTGTACCCCTGAAACAAATAATACATTATATGTTAATTTAAACAAAAATAAAAAGATAAAGAAATAATGGAGTACCTGGGTGGCTTAGTCAGTCGGTTGAGTGTCCGATTTTTTATTTCAGCTCAGGTTGTGATCCTGGGGTTGTGAGATTAAGCCCCATGTAGGACTCTGTATCCAGCCCCTTTCTCTCCTCCTCTGCCCACAACCTCTCCCCACTTGCTCCCTCATGCTCTCTTTCTCTACCTCTCTCTCTCAAATAAATAAAATATTTTTTAAAAAGAAAAAAATACATTAATTTTATGCAAAACAATTATTGCTATGTAACAGAAGAACTGTTTCAACTTTTTAAATATTTTCCAAATTTTCAGACTTTTAAAATATTTTTAATATTGGACTTTTTATCTTCTTAAGTCATTTCTTAAGGGTAAAGCACTTTAGGCTTGTATACATATAGCTATATCAAAGGGGACTGAAGTCCAACAGTATCTCTTATTTAAAAATGTATGAAATTTTTGGGATGCCTGGGTGGCTCAGTTGGCTAAGCAGCTGCCTTCGGCTCAGGTCATGATCCCAGGGTCCTGGGATCGAGTCCCACATTGGGCTCCTTGCTCGGCAGGGAGCCTGCTTCTCCCTCTGCCTCTGTTTGCCTCTTTGTCTGCCTGTGCTCGCTTGCTCTCTCTCCTTCTGTCTCTTACAAATAAATAAATAAAATCTTAAAAAAAAATGTATGAAATTTTGAAGTATTTACTTTTGTGGAGTTGTTTGGAGAGGAATAAAAATGGAGGTTGAGGCACAGAACCACTGTTTTGTTACACGCCTTTTAAAACACTATTCTAGCTTTCAAACTATGCATATACCACATCTATTAACAATAAACTAAATTTTAAGTTAAAATTATTTTTTAAAATAAAACAATATGCTTGTGGAAATCATTTTTTAAAATTCATGAAAGAAAGTAAGAAAAATTCTCCAAGGTTATTGGCATTTTCATAAAGTATCACAAGAGAAAGGGAGAATTGCATTTAAAGAATAGTTTTCTGTTAGGCATTCCACCAGAATCTTCCTAGCATGGAAATAGAAGTCCCTGTTCATAACCTCAACGACTTTAAGTATAGGTCCTCTCAGAGGAAGGTGAAAACAAGCACATAAATAAAGTGCAAGTTAACATATAATATATCATAAATGACATATTTTTAAGTGTCATTTTTATTGAAGTTTATTACCATATAATGTATTATTGGCCTCAGGTGTAGAATTCAGTGATTCATCACTCTTGTATAATACATAGTGCCCATTACATCATGTGCCCTCCTTAATGTCCACCCAGTTACCCCATCCTCCTACCTCCCTCCCCTCCAGCACCCCTCAGTTTGTTTCCTATGATTAAGAGTCACTTATGGTTTGCCTCCCTCTCTGATTTCATCTTATTTTATTTTTCCCTCTCTTCCCCAATGATCCTGTTATGTTTCTTAAATTCCACATACAAGTAAGATCAGATGATAACTGTCTCTCTGATGGATTTATTTCACTTATTATAATACCCTCTATTAATATCTAGCTCCATCCACATTGTTGCAAATGGCAAGATTTCATTTTTGATGGCTGAGTAATAACTGTGTGTGTATGTGTGTGTGTATCACATTCTCTTTACCCATTCATCAATTGATGGACACCTGGGCTTTTTCCCATAGCTAAGCTATTTTGGACAATGCTGCTATAAATATTGGGGTGCAGGTGCCCCTTTGAATCATTACATTTGTATCTTTTGGATAAATACCCACTAGTGTAATTGCTGGGTCATAGGGTAGCTCTATTATCAACTTTTTGAGGAATTTCTATACTGTTTTCCAAAGTGGCTGCACCAGTTTGCATTCCCAACAGTATAAGAGGCTTCCCCTTACATAAGTAACATATTTTTAACAATATTGTGTGGCTGAAAATAAAAGGAAAGAGTATGTTGGAAGGAGTCAGAAACTGCTTTGGGTGAATCCCATTGGAAGCTGAAAGATACCTATGACTTTAGCAGGAAGAGAAGTGGGACAGAGGACCCCCAATCTGAAGTCAGAGCATGAGCAAAGGCTGGAGACAAGAATGAACAGAGTCCACATGGAATGAACTTGGCTGTTGCGGTGGGAGGGTGGGGATTCCAAAGAGTCACAATGACAAGGCACCACCCAGGATGGGTCCACAAACCTGCAGGACAGCAAAGATTTTTGAGCCAGAAAGTAATATAATCACACAGCTGTGCTTCAGAAAGATTAGTCTGGCAAATTCCACAGGGAAAACAAAGAGCAGACATCAGAGACCAAGCAAAAACATGTACAAAAAGCCCGGAACTACAGAGAGGCAGTGTGTTGGGTCCTCACGGCAGGAGCATTCAAGTACATGAAAATGTGTTTCAAAGCCTCCCCAATCTCTTTCTTTCTAGTTTCTCCTGATACATCTTCTTCTCTGATACTCTGCTCATTTCCCTCTCTCTTCCCTTTCTGCAGGGACAAGGATTCCCCTAACTTTCCTAAGGCCAAGGAGCCATTCAGCCATTCCGCGCACATTTCATTTGCTCCAATGAGGAGCCTAATCTGAGACATGGGCCTCCCCTCAAAGAGCAGAAGTGAGCTCCTGGAATCTTTGCAGAGGTCTTTCTTCGACCCAGAGGCAGTTGAGATGGCAGCATCTTGACCAAGCCATGTGTGCAACCTTTAGACATCAGTTCATTATTTCATTGACCTTATTTTGTTTTCTGGTTTTGTTTCTTTGGGGTTTTTGTTGTTGTTTTTTGTTTTGGTTTGGTTTGGTTTGGTTTTGAGAGAGAAAGAGTGAGAGAGCGTGAGAACAAGAGCTCAAGCACAAGTTGGGTGGAGGGGAAGAGCAGAGAAAGTGGGAAATGGGAAGAAGACTCCCCACAGAGAGCAGAGCCCATGAGCCAGGGGCTCAATCCCTTGACCCTGAGATCACGACCTGAGCCGAAACCAAGAGTTGGACGCTCAACCAACTGAGCCCCCCAGGTGCTCCTCGTGGACCTTATTTTGAATAATACATTTTTCAAAACAATGGGTTCATTTAACTCCAGTGAATGTCTCTTAAGAACTTCAAGTTTAAAGGTTAATGTTAAGTGGCTTTTAGGGATAAAAAATAATAAAATCACAGGAAAGGCACTGGATCTCCATACAACTATTGTTTGATTAAGGAAATTACCATTAGGGAGGTTTCCTTCATAAAACACAGAATTATGAAAACTTCCTTAACTTTAACAAATATAAACTGAGTGGCCTCACAGACTCCAGACATAATCTATCATCTGATCTCCCATGACTCAGTTGATTTTAGGATCCCTTACAAAATGAAGGAATGCTAAATGCTAACATAGAAAGTGACATAAAAGGATGTGTGCTAAGAAATGTTAAAGATTCTTCTTAGCCAAATAAATACAGGAAAATGTTTTCCCTCATGAGGTCAATCACAAACTTTACAACCCAATTTAGTAGAAGTGAAAAGTAACTCAGGAAAGATTCACAGTCCTCAAAACGTCCTTCTAGCCCTAACAGTAAGTGGTTTTCCAGTAACTCAATGCTGAGCTTGGGATAATAACCCCAAACATTCCTTCAGTATGAAATACCAAATGAATCCCTGTTAAATGGAATTCTTCTCCACTCTATATGTTTCCATCTGGAGGGACCCCCATCAGAGGAACCCTCTGGTCTCCTACATCATACTTTTTCAGTCTTCTTTGCAGTAAAGGGGTGCATATTTATGTGTGACAGACACTGGGCTGCCTTTCCCAATTAAGGAGGGTTCGTCTACTATAAGACTTATATGCACAGAGGAATCCATCCCTTTTTTTCATGGCTTCCCTGGTTAAAGTACCTGATCAATGAATTTGGAAGAATGAACTAAGCATCCCACCCCATGACCTTCCCTTCCTGTCCAGAGACTTATGTTCTTTTTTTTTTTTTTAAAGATTTTATTTATTTATTTGACAGAGAGAGAGATCACAAGTAGGCCAAGAGGCAGGCAGAGAGAGAGAGAGGAGGAAGCAGGCTCCCTGCTGAGCAGAGAGCCCGATGCAGGACTCGATCCCAGGACCCTGAGATCATGACCCGAGCCGAAGACAGCGGCTTAACCCACTGAGCCACCCAGGCGCCCCAGAGACTTATGTTCTATTCTACTTTCTGGTAAGGGGCAATAAACTACCCTGTGTGAGAGGACTCTCTGTGAAGCTGTGCCAGAGCTCTGCAAAAAAGTACACCTAATTCCAGGTGAAAGTTTATCAATCCCATTTGACTACAGACCAAGCTACTTTCTGCCAGCGACTTCCCCCAGCAACAAAGGAGTACATATTTTATATATACTCACCTGATTTCTGAGTCTATCTTCCAATCAGGGAAGACAGAAATACTAATTACTGACTCTCTCAAGCCTCAATGCACGGATAGTAGAAACATTTTTATTGTATCAATATTGATTGACAGGTGTTGAGAAGAAAAGCAGCTCTTACAGAGATTTGGCCCTGAAAGTCTTCAGAGTAAAAACTCACTAGGGATATCTTTGTTGGTAATGACAATTTAGATCAACAACTCATAAACTATTTACTGCACATGCAGCATCTTCAGTGCAAATAGGAGCTGTCTGCAATGAAGAAGAGAGGGTTATACAGAGATAAGCAAGAAGCCCATAAGCTACTAGGAGAACAGAGATACACACAAATAACTAGGATACAAAGCAAACCACAATAGGTGATATAATAGATGTACTAACATTATAGACAAAACATTACTAGATTTTCCACAAATGGTGGCGGGACAGTTGAATATCCACATGCAAAAGAATGAAGTAGAAAACAAACTGAGGGTTGCTGGAAGGGAGTGGGGTAGAGGGATGGGGTAACTGGGTGCTGAATTAAGGAGGGTACATTGTGAGCCCGATGTGAGCCTGAAACAAATAATACATTATGTGCTAATCAATGGAATTTAAGTTAAAAAATAAAAAAGAATGAAATTGGACCCCTATGTCACACCATGTACAAAAATTAACTCAAAATGAATCAAAGATCTAAAACTCCAAGAAGAAAACATGGATGTAAATCTTTCTGACCTTGAATAAGGCAATGGCTTCCTTCTTTACTGTGGTAAAATAGACACAACATAAGATTTATAATTTTACCTATTTTAAGATAGGGGCACAATTCAGTGGCATTTAGTACATTCATAATGTTACGCAACCATTACAACTATCTAGTTTTGGAATATCTGCATCAGGCAATGAATGGCTTTTTAAATATAACACCAAACATATAAGTAACCAAAGAAAAAAGTAAATAAACTGGACTTCATCAAAATGTAAACATTTTGTGCATCAAAGGACACTATCAAAAAAGTGAAAAGACAACCAGCCCACAAAATATAAAATATTTGCAAATAGTCATAAAATATCTGTCTGGTAAGGTATTCACAATATGTAAAGAACAATTAAAACTCAAAAAGATAACACAAATGTTTCAATGACCAAAGGCCTTAAATAGACAATCTTCCAAAGAATATATATAAATAGCCAAGGAGCACATATAAAGATACTCAACATCATCCAGGAAATGCAAATCAAAACCACAATGAGATACTACTTCACACCCACTGGGATAGCTATACCCAAAAGAGAGACAATAACAAGTGTTGACAAGGATGTGGAGCTATTGGAACCCTCCTGCTTGCTGCTGGGGGTACAAAACTGTGCCATCATAATGGAAACATTTGGGCATTCCTCAAACAGTTAAATATAGAGTTACCATATGACTCAGTAATTCTACTCTTAAGCATATACTAAGAGAATTGGAAACATACATCTACACAAAAATTTGCACATGAATATTTAACCCAGAATTATTTATAATAGCCAGAAAGTGGAAGCAATCCAAATATCCATCAACTAATGAATAGATATACAAAATATAATCTATCCACATTATGGAATATTATTCAGCCATAAAAGAAATGAAGTACTGATTCAGGCTACAATATGGATTAATCTTGAAACCCATTGTGCTAAATGAAATATGCCAGACACAAAACACTTCTTTTTTTTTAATTCATTCATATGAAGTATCCAGAAAAGACAAATTAATAGAGACAGAAAGTAAAGGTGTGGTTGCAAAGGGATAGAGGAGGGTGGAATGGAGAGTGACTGCTATGGTAACAGGGTTTCTGTTGGGGGATGGTAAAAATGTTTTAAAGACAGATAGTATGATGAGTGCACAACTTTGTGACTATGCTAAAAATTGCTGAATCATGTACTTTTAATTAATTATTTTTTTCTTAATTCAATGTGGGATTAAAAGAAATAAAGAGAAACAAAGTAGAGTAAAATGCAAACAATTTCCAATTCTTATAGACCAAAAGCAAAAAAAGCATAAATTAAAACCAAACACAATGATTATACTAATATTATACTGATAGTATACTAATAAATACACATAGTATACTAATAAACTCTCCATGCTTGGAACTTTATTCTAATATTAGCTGTTTTTCTTCTCAAAAGATCCTCTGCAAATGAGTGAGTCTTTCTATTCCCAATATCAACCTACTTCCATCTACTATATGACCCAGGTACCATTTAAGTAATTAAAAAACACATACTCTCGTAAATATAATTAACAGAATATAAACTGTAAATTACACAGTGGAAGTCCAATTTGTTCATATGTAGTATGTATGCTCTTGTGGCCACCTTAATCCTATCACACTTTAGCTAATAATTTATACCCCAGAACTGTATAGATTTATGCTTTACAACATGCCTTCATATACATCTTCTCATTGAGTTCTCACCATGATTCTGTGAGGTGGCCAAGGCTGGAATCAATACTCCCACTTGACAGATGAGAAAAGTCAATCTTAGGAAAATTACAATGTTTTGCCAAATGTCCCACAGCTCGATAGCAGAGCCTTGACTATAAGGCAAGTCTTCTAACTCCTAGGCTGGTTCTTCTTCCACCTCCAGGTAGAGCACATTTCTTGGGATGAGCTATCTACATAACCCATTGGTCAGGCCATTCCCAGACTGGCTGGCCAACAAGGAACCTTAACTGGACTCACACAGCACAAGCTGACCACCCCACAGATGACAGAAATGCTGCTTCAGTCTTCCTGAAACCAAATTCCCTTACTCCATACACAATCCAACCTGGAGTCCAAAGGCTTTGGTGGGGTCCAGCCAGGGGAAGAGAACTCAGTAATGAGTGGAGAGTAGGAGCTGCTTTTGACACTGGGAAGTTAGGAAATGACACTCTGGGCATCCCTATCTTGTAACCACAAAAATGCCACGACAACAAAATATATTCCAAAAAAATGCAAAAAAAGAAAAGAGAACAATTCTATGAACACAGTGACAGTAAGATGGGAGAAAGAGTAAAAAATTCTGGGTGTCTGGGTGGCTGAGTGGGTTAAGCCTCTGCCTTCAGCTCAGGTCATGGTCTCAGGGTCCTGGGATTGAGCCCCATATCAGGCTCTCTGCTCAGCAGAGAGCCTGCTTCTCCCCCATCTCTCTGCCTCCTTGTGATGCCAAATAAAATCTTAAAAACAATTCAACCATTGTATTTTATTAAGTTACTCAAATGAACTCCAAAAAAACCTTGAAATTTCTGGAAAGCTTTCTTTTTAAATCTCCAAATCTGTGGGGCACCTGGTTGTCTCAGTTGGTCAAGCATCGCCTTCGACTCAGGTCATGACCCCAGGGTCCTAGTATCCAGCCTCGCATTGGGCTCCCTGCTCAGCAGGAAGTCTGCTTCACCCTCTACCTTTCCCCCTGCTCATAATCTCTCTCTCTCTCTCAAATACATATATAAATAGATAAAATCTTTAAAAAAATAATAAGTCTCCAAATCTGTAAATTTTTATTTTTCATTTAGATATTTTAACATCACATAAGTCAATATAATAAGGCAGTTTTTTCAAATAAATTATGTAAAATATATGCATAATGAAAAATGTTTACTGTATAGAACAGCTCGGTCAAATGCTTCATTTTCTGCTGTCTTCTTAGAGGAAGAAGAGATAAAGATGATTTTTGCCAACTTGAGGACACTCTAGAGAGGTGACAGCTCCTACAACAGACACAGCTACAAAATATTCCACTGCACTTAAACAGACTAAGCCCAGAAGCTACATAGCATGTTATTCCTAAGAGTGGAAGAAAGTAAATAATGAATGAATTTTTGAAACACTCCCTAGTTTACCAGAGAATACCAAAGATTAGACAACAGTTTACATAAACTCACCAATTCTCAAAGGGTCAAGAAACAGGAAACTGAAAATTAGTAAAAGAAAAAAAGAAAGAAAGAAAGAAAGGATAAAAAGAAAAAAAGAAAAGAAAAGTAGAAGTGGTGTCAGAAACCTTGATACTACATATGTGTGAATACTTGATGGGAAAACACAGTCTAACATTAAACAATGTAGAATAAAATGGGGGAAATGAATGTTGACCAACCTAGTCAAATATTACACAACTCTACCACATGACTTCATACAACAGACAATTCCCAAAAGCTTTCTTGAAAATTAAATAAAAATGCAAAAGCACAACAAGGTTATAAAAACAAGAGGACACAAAATTATGCATAAAGCATGGCCTAAATCTTATAATTAAATACATATGTAAGAAAAAGACTGAAGGGAGTATCCCAAAATTGTGTAGTGCCTATCTGTGGAAGTTGGGACTACTGGTGGTATTTTTTCTGTTCTTGTTATTTTCAGAATTTTTAAAAATATCCTACATTGGTACATGGTACATGCTTTTATAATAAATGCAAGGAATCAATACTATAGAAAGAAAACAGCATTGTGGGTTCTTGCTGTTTAGTTGAACCCCAGGATCAACATATTTATAAAGATGACAATTTTTTTGTATAAAACATAACAAACTTTCTAGTACTTATGTGTAGTTAGTTTAGACTTTGACTTCATATCCAGACACTTTTACTTAACCCAGATAAACTGTCTACAGTGAAGAGTCAATGAGTGCCAGGTTTGTAATGCTTTTTCTTTATTGTTACCAAAGATTAAGGAAGAGGAACATCTAAATGTCTCACCTATATGTTATGCATTTTATCAAAGTAAGTATCAGGTGTAAGATGTACTTACAGAGATATACTTTGTATATATTCCTCAAATAAAAATGCAATGTTAGGATGATTTAAATAACAGGCATTATTTAAAACAACATGACAAAATGTCATCAAGAATCCTCCTGAACTCAAAGTAAATTTCCTTTCAAAAATCATTCACTTTACAATTGAAGGATCCTGGGAGCCTGGGTGGCTCAGTGGGTTAAGCTACTGCCTTCGGCTCAGGTCATCATCTCAGGGTCTTAGGATCGAGTCCTGCATTGGGCTCTCTGCTCAGCAGGGAGCCTGCTTCCCTCTCTCTCTCTGCCTGCCTCTCTGTCTACTTGTAATCTTTCTCTCTGTCAAATAAATAAATAAAATCTTAAAAAAAAAAAAACAATTGAAGGATCCCTTCGATTTCAAATGAGGTCAGTAATCTGCATCTTTTTCGTTCAAGACAGAACCATGGGGAAAAACTCATGTCAGATATAGCAGAAGATCACCCAACCAAATTAGATCAGGAAGCTGAGAAGCATATACTTTCAAAGATTTTTGAAAGATCTCTATATTTTAAATCAAAAATGAATGATGTGATGCAGAAATCCTGTCTGATACTTTCCTGGGATAACAAGTATTTTCCAAATAAAGACATCATGAACTAGAATCAGGTATTTGTAGTTTGGTGGCTGTTACAGGATGAATGAATGAACAGACCTGAACTGGTCTAAAAGCAAAGTGTCCAACCCTCTGTGTCCCCCAAAGGCAATCCCATTCACTAATGAAGAAATCACTGAGGGCTAGGAGTGGAGTCCCTTGGAGCACCTGCAGATGACTTCTGTCCTACCTCATGGGCAGCAGGTTACACAGCTACCCTTCACTCCATGAGACAGGCACAGAGACTTTTCTGCTGATTTATATTAGGTTCTGCTGTCAAAACAAGAAAGAAGGCAGCTGTTTGGGAGAAGGCCCTATGTGAGGAGCAACCATGATACACAGTGTTGGTGTTGGCACCACAAAGGGTAAAACATGAATCCAGTGCAGTTATCATAACAAGCAGAGAATCGGGGACTGGAAACCATGCCAAGAGAACGGCAAATCCTTTGATTTCTGTCCACTCTTCCCCTCGCTGTCACAAAATCTCATAAAAATAATTCATCTTGGGTTGTGCGTCCTTCCTGATAATGTTTCTGGTCCCTATAAAAGATAACACTTGGGGATTTTCAAACCTTTCAGGACTATTTTTCTCACATTTTTTAGATTTCTACTCTACTGTGTTCCATGATGTACCTGCTCATGTCTGAACATTTTCCCTGGCTCTTTTGGTTCCCCTAAAATAATTGTACTCATTCTGTCCTTCTTCTTCCTTCCTGGATATGGCTGGCCGCCATAAAATCAAGGGTTGAGATCAAAAGGAGTTTGCTCCTACGCAAAAGAAAACATCGATTGTCAGCTGTACTCTCTCCTGATCTACCAGACACGTGATTCAGAAGAGGGGAGCAGGGAGGATTTAGGGATGTTTCCCACCTCTTAATTGTCTGAGTAAGGGAGGCTGGCTGCCAGCAGAGGAAAGGAAACTATTTTCTATTGAGATTTATGATCTGAGTCTAGCACAGTCTTCTGGAAATTTACTAAAACACTGGGTGTGAATCTCCCCCTCAGAGGTTTCTGTATTTCCTTTTGATCAACAACAACAACAACAAAGAAATCAGAAACTCAATCCCACAAGATCCCCCTCATTACACTTCTGTAGCAAAACAAGAAGCAATGAAGCACTCCAAAAGTGTCTTTCCCAAAGCCACTGAGATTCCCAATCTTGTGTTTAAGTATCTTATCTTTCTGTATTTCTTGTGTTTAAGTATCTACACTTTCTGTAAAAGGACCTCACCCAGAGATCTCTTCTAAATCACACTTGCCTTAATTTTCAGAGCTGGGAGACCATACCCCTTTTGGCAACAGAACAGTGTTCTCTGTCCTACATCTAAGACAAAGCATTTATTTCCCTCAGCCTTCTTCAGTTTAAGAATCTTGAAGGAGGGGGCGCCTGGGTGGCTCAGTGGGTTAAGCCTCTGCCTTCGGCTCAGGTCGTGATCCCAGGGTCCTGGGATCGAGCCCCACATCAGCTCTCTGCTCAGTGGGGAGCCTGCTTCCTCCCCTCTCTCTGCCTGCATCTCTGCCTACTTGTGATCTCTGTGGAATGGATCGAATAAAATCTTAAAAAAAAAAAAAAAGAATCTTGAAGGAGGCAGACAGAAAGTAAGGGAGGGTAAGAAGGAGGGAAGAAGGGAGAGAGACAGGCTGGAGACAAATCAATACACAAAAATACTGAACAATGTTGATCCATGTCTACTCAAAATTGGCCCAAATTTAGGAAGCCACAACCCATGCCAACAGAGAGATACTGTTAAAATGAAGTACATGTTTGAGGGCATGAAATAAAATCAACTCGTGCTTCCAGCTCAATTTGGAAGAGCAACTTCTCCAGACTATCTTCCTGTCTCTTACTAACTTACCTTACAGTCAACTCTCAACTGTGTTTCTAAAGAAATGTTGTGGGGAAATAAAAGTATCAACCCTCCTTGAAAAATTAAAAAAATAACTGCTTCAAATAGGTAATTTGCATCAGCTAACTAACTGATGGATATCTTAGTCCTTTCAATTGTTTAACTGACGGCTCAGTACTCAGGATATCAGAGATACTGGCGATGCTGCTGTTGGTGTTTCACATACATGAAAAGACAGCTTATTCTCAGCTAAGTATCTCTGGCTGTTTCTATACTGAACAAACATATACAACTGGAATTGAACATACAGCTTTATGCTAACAGACCAAACAAATATTGGCAACATTGATCCCTATATTCTTTAGAGCTTGAGTATATCAATCAAAATTTCATATTCACTAATAGAAATAAATATGCTGCCTTGTTGCCCTGTGAGCTGGTAAATTTCCTATTTGCATAGGATTGGGTTTTGTCTAAAAAACAGGCTTATTCTATAAAACCAATTTTTTTAATTTTCAGACAAGGTTATTAAGCCACTCGTGGGTTTGGGTTTTTTTGTTTTGTTTTGTTTTTTACGATTTTATTCATTTGGAGGGTGAGAGAGTGAGCAGGGGAAGGGGGAGGATTTCAGGCAGACTCCATGCTGAGTGCAGAGCCCAACACAGGGCTTGATCCCACAACCCTGAGATCAAGACCTGGGCTGAAATCAAGAATCAGATGCTTAACTGCATGAGTCACCCAGGTGCCCCCACTCATGGGCTTCTTATTCTCAAGGCCTATGTCAGTCTTGGTGTATACAGGAAACTAATTTCACAATGATTGGTAGCCATTAGAACATAATAGTTAGATTACTGTCAAACCAAGTAGTATATTTTTTGTCTTTTTTAAAATTTTATTTTCAGTAAATTAAAAAAATGTTTTAATTAAAAATCATCGGGGGGGGGGGGGCGCCTGAGTGGCTCAGTCAGTTAAGCATCTGCCTTCGGCTCAGGTCATGATCCCAGGGTCCCAGGATTGACTCCTCATGGGGTTCCCTGGTCAGTGGGGAGCCTGCTTCTCCCTCTCCCTCTGCTCCTTCCCTCTGTTCATGGTCTCTCTTGATCTGTCAAATAAAATCTTTAAAAAAAAAATGATCTATTAACTGAAAACATATTTTATAAATAGCTACCATTTAATTCATCTAAAAATGTGGGGAGGGAAGCAATTTTAAAGTTAAAAATTTTTTCAAGCTCAGGGATGAATTTATTCCATGGACAGGAATGCTCCTCCTTAACATGTCATTGCCACACTATGCTGATTTCATGTTTCTTTAAAATTTTGTTGTGTCATGATAAAATATACAAAATATAAAAATTGCCATTTACTCATTATTCTAAGTGTACAATTCAGTTACAGTTAGTACACTCACAGTGTTGGACAATCGTCACCACTATCTAGTTCCAGAATATTTTCATCACCTCAAAAGCAAATCCCATTCTCATTAAACAGTCACCCCCGTCTCTCCTCATCCCTCAGGTCCTGGCAAACACTAATCTGCTTTCTGTCTCTGTGGACTTGTCTGTTCCGGACATTTCATATAAATGGAATCATACACTATATGGCCTTTTGTGTCTGGCATAAAATGTGCATATTTCAGTCTTGACAGTGAGCATCACTTTCATTGTTGCCTTCACACTGAAATTCTAGATTTGATTTCCTCTACGAATTAGAGTCCTTCCCTGATACCTGATATTTAATCCAGAACTTAAAAAAGGTTTTTTGACAGTTTTCCAACTCATACCAGAGAGGAGAACAATTTTGCTCAAGTTTTCAGGGCATGGGACTTCCTGCTTCCACCAGCAATATTACACCTAGATCTGTGCTTAGAGCTATTAGAATGCTTTTCAGTTACAAGTTGCAGAAAACCACCCAACTCTTGGTATGTTAAACAATAAGGGAGTGATTATCCCATATAACAACAAAAACAAAATCCTAAGGCAAGGTGGATTCAGGACAGTTCAGCACTTCAGTGTATGAGTTTCTTTTAACTTTCTACTCTGTCATCCTCAGCTTGTTGGGACACCCTACCAACCCTTCTCCTCCCACCAGTGGTAACCAGAAGACCACAGCAGCTGCCAAGTTCACCTCTTCACAGACATCCAGAAGCAGAAATTATTTCTCTCATCTCAATTTCTATTAGGGTGGAAAAACTTTCTCAAAATCCTCCCAGCAGATTCCCCCTCATGTTCCATTGACTAGTTATGTAACAAGACCATAACTCTGCCTGGGGAGGGGGGGGCAAGAGCAGTGGAACTGCCATGCCAATACTCACTCCTGGGACAGGGGAGGACCCACAAAGCACATGGCCACCAAATACCTCAACAAAATGGGGTTCAATTAGTGAGGAAGGCAAGGAAAATGATAAACTGATAGGCTACCTGCATTGTCTGCTTTGGCATTTGTGTTGGTTTTAATCAATTACTTTTCCAACCTTATAATCTGAATGGTTCCCTGAGGTTGTATAGTCTATGATATCGCAGCTGAGTAACTTGGTTGACCAGGCATTCCTTAAAAGGAATTGTTAACACAGCAACTTCTTTCAAAACACGTCTCCAAAGTCAAAGGAAACAAGCAAAAATGAACTTTTGGGGCTTCCCCAAGATCAAAAACTTCTACACAACAAAGGAAACAGTCAACAAAACAAAGAGGCAACCCATAAAATGGGAAAGATATTCGCAAATGACACTAGAAACAAAGGGCTGATATCCAAGATCTATAACGAACTCCTCAAGCTCAACTCCCCAAAAAACAGGCAATCAAGTCAAAAAATGGGCAGAAGAAATGAACAGACACTTCTCCAAAGAAGACACACAAATGGCTAGCAGACTCATGAAAAAATGTTCATTATCATTAGCCATCAGGGAAATTCAAACCAAAACCACATTGAGATACTACCTTACACCAGTAAGAATGGCAAAGATTAACAAGACAGGAAACAACAAATGTTGGAGAGGATGTGGAGAAAGGGGAACCCTCTTAACACGGTTGGTGAGAATGCAATTGGTGCAGGCACTTTGGAAAACAGCATGGAGATTCCTCAAAAAATTAAAAATGGAGCTTCCCTATGACCCTGCAATTGTACTACTGGGTATTTACCCCAAATATACAGACATAGTGAAAAGAAGGGCTATATGTACCCCAATGTTCATAGAAGCAACGTCCACAATCGCCAAATTGTGGGAAGTGCCAAGATGACCTTCAACAGATTAATGGATAAAGATGTGGTACATATAAACAATGGAATATTACTCAGCCATCAGAAAGGATGAATACCCAACTTTTGTATCAACATAGACGGGACTGGAGGAGATTATGCTGAGTGAAATAAGGCAAGCAGGGAGAGTCAATTATTATATGGTTTCACTTACTTGTGGAACATAAGGAATAACATGGAGGACATTAAGAGAAGGAAAGGAAAAGTGAAGTGGGGGAAATCGGAGGGGGAAACAAACCATGAGAGACTATGGACTCTAAGAAACTGAGGGTTTTAGAGGGGAGGAGGATGGGGGGGATGGGTGAGCCTGGTAATGGGTATTTAGGAGGGCATATATTGCATGGAGCACTGGGTGTGGTACATAAACAATGAATCTTGGAACTCTGAAAAAATAAAATAAACTTTAAAAAGGGGGGACTGGGGGCACCTGGGTGGCTCAGTGGGTTAAAGCCTCTGCCTTCGGCTTTCGTCATGGTCCCAGGGTCCTGAGATCAAGCCCCACATCAGGCTCTCTGCTCAACAGGGAGCCTGCTTGCTTCTCTTCCTCTTTCTGCCTGCCTCTCTGCCTACTCATGGTATGTCTGTCAAACAAATAAATAAAATCTTTAAAATTAAAAAAGGGGGGGCTGTTAAAAATGAACTGTCATCCCTGCTCCCACAGAAGAGTCTGCTTCTCCCTTTCCTTCCACCTCTCCCCACTCCCGCTCATGTATCTGCACATGCATGCTCTCTCATGTGCACTTGCTTGCTCTCTCAAATAAATAAGTGAAATCTCTAAAAAAAATAGAATAAACTGTCAAAACTCATATTTTAACTTAGCCTGATCGCTGGTTAACAGACATTAACATGTAACATTTTGTTACATCAACCTGGCAGAAACAAGACCAAAATTGTTATGTTATAACACTATGTGGTGAAAAGGCAATATTTTGAGAAGTTTCCTTTCAATAAGACTGTTGCATAGGTGCCCAGGATTATTTACTCACTGTTCAGAGGTTACTCTAACAGGTTGTATTCAACTGACCAGCAACTAGATCAATACTTTTCACCACCCAGTTCACTCCTTTTGTCAGGAACTAGAGCAAACCCACCAGTTAGTGTCATGTAGATAGAGCCCTAAGCGAACCAATAAATCTAGAATCCCATCAATTAAAGTGATGGCTAGAAGGGAGAAGAGCATAGATCACTCACAATTCAAAGGAACAAACAAAGCACAACCCAGAATGGGAGTTGTCCTCTTCCTCTTCATCCTGTGGGGAGAGGAAAGCCTTAGGAAATTTGAGGAACTCTTTAGCCAAGAGAATAATGAGGCATAAATCCTGCCCATAGATAGTGAGAAGCCTGGCTCAGGAAGTAACACCATTAACCAAAGGACCTTCCAGTGCTGGGGATAGTGATTAATGGTCTCAACTTGACACGGTGACTTAGAAAGGGTTTGCACCATTGGTTTCCACTCTCAGGAAGGAGTGATTTGCAGAAACTGGTAACAATTTTGGTGGCCATTGTCACCATCTTGCCAGTATCCTTTGCATAGCAGCTGGCTCAGGGAGCAAGAAGGGAGTTGTTTATAACCTCTTTTCTCCAGACTTGAGAACCTGGGACTGTTATCTGTGCAGTTGGTGTACGCTGGCTTCTCTCTAAAACTGGAGGATGGTTTGTTAATGCTACAGTTTATGGAGTGCTTATCAACATACTTCAGCTTGCAGAAGACTTGAGGCAAAGAACCTCACTCTTATCAGGGACAATTCTCTTCAGCTGTCATTTGTTGGTCTTGGATATTAACATGGATAGAGCCCCATCGTCGCCGCATACTTAGAATGAGAACAACAAAAATCTTGCAGACTGCCTTTTGGAAGCTGAGTTTCTGTCACCTCTTCAAAAGTCTGTCATGTCTCTTTATCACTAGGCTTTACATCCCACATATTTCCCAGAACACAGGAGAATTAAACAGGAAGACCAGTCACACTTTAGGACTCACAGAGCCTTCAGTGAGGAATGTGGGAGTTTTTTTTGCTCAGTCTAAAATAGAGAAATACAGAAAGGGCAGTAATCCATTGGTTGGTTATTAATAACCTATTAGGGCACAGATAGGTAAATTTGTTTGCTGGAACAGGAAGCCAGTGGGAAAGCTGTCAATTGCTCCAGGGACGCTGTCTATGTACTCATTTTCTGCATTTTTTTTAACTTTTGCGGCTATATTTATTCAATATATAATCAAAGTATTACTGTTCTAGGTGATGACAGTCTTTTTTTTTTCTTTTTTAAAAATTTTTTAATTTTTTTAATAAACATATAATGTATTTTTAGCCCCAGGGGTACATGTCTGTGAATCACCAGGTTTATACACTTCACGGCATTCACCACAGCACACACCCCCCCCCCCAATGTCCATAACCCCACCACCCACTCCCAACCCCTCTCCCCCCAGCAACCCTCAGTTTGTTCTGCGAGATTAAGAGTCTCTTATGGTTTGTCTCCCTCCCAAACCCAAGTGGAAATGCAATGTGGGGGGTTTGGGGGATAGGAAAAAAATTTTCTGCATTTTTTGACTTTTTATAAATAAGCATCTCAGAGGTCCACTGTGTCCACAATTATTTCTTTAAAGTAGTTATCAAAAAACTACAATCATTCCAATGTTGCTGCCATACTTAAAGCATTTTTGGAACTGTCCCCTCAGAGTCACCTATACATAGGAAAATTAGGCTCACTGCTTTACACCTATATTTTACTTAAGGAATAAAATAGAATTCTTCACCTGATACACTCACTTGATTCACCAGTCTTGTTTTTGCATAACATTGTTCCACCAATTGCACCTCTGAAAGGCCAATATTTGACCCATAAAGAACATTCGATTAGCATAGTTGCTCAGTGCTGTTTTTAAATGAGTTCTAAAGGTGTTTGCAACAACAGAAGGAGCACAGGAATTATTTAAAAAGAAATAAGAAGCCCCAAATTTAGTCACTTGTGATAAGCCCTAGGCCAGCAAGCCAAGACTTAATACCTAACCCTAACTGTAATTCCCAGAGGTGGAATTTTAAACCAATCTGGAATTTTCTGATCAATACTACAGTGGGGTAGTCTGCATGATAGATCTCAGCAATCACCCCAAAGGAAGGTGACCCCCCAAAATAATCCGTTCTTTTGTTTATGACTTCCTTGTCCCTTCCCACTTTTGCCTATAAAAGCCTTCTTTTTGTCCAGCTTCTATAGCTCCTTTCTACTTGCTAGATAAGAAACTGTCCCATTCATGAATCTTTGAATAAAGCCAATTAGATCTTCTAATTTACTCAGCTGAATTCTGTTTTTTAACAGATTAAAAACAGTGTTATTTTTAAAATATATCTATTTTAAAAAGCATTAATTTGCTGCTATATTATGACATCATCGAGTTACATTAAGAGGCTAACTGCTATTAAAATCACTACATCATATATCCGAAACTAATATAACACTGTATATTAACTGGAATTGAAATTAAAACTTTTTTTTAAATCTCTGTATCTCTTTCTCACTGCTACCAACTATCCCCATCCCCTCATCAGAAACAAACCAAAGTCAAATATTTCTACATATTGACAATACTGATGAAATCACTCCACTATTAGAATTTTTCCTAGCTTCTTGCTTGTAAACATCTTTACATTAACAAGAAACGTGCAAATGCTAGGTGAAAACAGTGGAACAATAGATGAACCAGAGAAACTATTAGGAAAACACAAAAAGTCCATTGGTTTTTTTTTTTAATTAAATTTATTTATTTTCAGCATAACAGTATTCATTACTTCTTTTTTTTTTTTTTTTAAATTTTTTATTTTTTATAAACATATATTTTTATCCCCAGGGGTACAGGTCTGTGAATCACCAGGTTTACACACTTCACAGCACTCACCAAATCACATACCCTCCCCAATGTCCACAATCCCACCCCCTTCTCCCAAACCCCCTCCCCCCGGCAACCCTCAGTTTGTTTTGTGAGATTAAGAGTCACTTATGGGCAGAGAAAGTATTCATTACTTCTTCACCACACCCAGTGCTCCATGCAATCCGTGCCCTCTATAATACCCACCACCTGGTACCCCGACCTCCCACCCCCCCCCGCCACTTCAAACCCCTCAGATTGTTTTTCAGAGTCCATAGTCTCTCATGATTCACCTCCCCTTCCATTTCCCCCAACTCCCTTCTCCTCTCTAACTCCCCATGTCCTCCATGCTATTTGTTATGCTACACAAATAAGTCCACTGGTTTTAAGCATTTGTGTAAATATGCAGTTTAGTCAGGTTGGACGTAGGGAGTCTACAAGTCAGACATTCAATCCTGACTCCGCTACCACTAGCTGTGTGAACTTTGCCAAGTCACTAATCCTCTCTAAGTGTTGATTTCATCCCCTACAAAGTGGAGATAAAAGCAAGTAGTTCTCCCAACCTCATACTGAGAGGACCACATGCAATACTGCCTGTATAGCCCCTGCATCCCCTAGGCACATGAATGCTCCAGAAATCTTAGTAATTTTTCTTTTGGTCCACAAAAATCTGAAATTCTGAATGGAACACCCTTCTGATAAATGACTGTTTTCCTTACTAGCCTATACTATGGTAAACTGAGTTATAAAATCAAAATTTAAGAAATTTGGAAAGAGATTTTTTAATCTTGCTCAAGACTCTGTTTCCTTCTAGACTACTTGCCCGCATAAAATGGCACTTTCTTTGTCTGCCATGCACTGGTTTTCATGCCCATTCAACCCAAGAGTCAGTCTAGTTTACATCACGGACTTATCAAACACCTGATGAATCCACGTGGACATCTAATTCGTCATAAAGAAACAGAAACATCACTTACTATTGGTCACTGGCTGCCTCAATGCTACAGAAATCAAGTAACACTGAGTTCACATGACATTAAAATCTACTATTTGTATTGAAATTACCATAAGAATACACATGCAATATGTGTTCCAAAGAAAAGCACAAGAGGATGCTGTACTCTCCCACCAAAAGAATAACCACAGTACAGACCCATTGTACAGCTAAGATGTGGATATTTCGGTTGGAAACATAGGTTTGGCTGCTATAAGAAAGAAGTCTGAAACAACTAGGACTTTAAAAACCTAGTAGGTTAGGAGTGCCTGTGTGGCTCAGTCAGTTTAGTGTCTGACTCTTGATTTTGGCTCAGGTCCTGACCTCAGGGTTGTGAGATGAAGCCCTGCATCAGGCTCCATGCTCAGAAAGGAAATCCACTTGGGATCCTCTCCCTCTGCCCCTTCCCTGCCCATCCCCAATCACACATGCACTCTCTCTGTCTCTCTCAAACTAACATAATAATAATAATAAGCTAATAGGTAATTTCTCTCTCATAGTCAGGGAGGGCAATACAGGGACAAAATTGAGGCCACATAATCATCAAGGTCCCAAGTTATTCTTTCTTGTGCTCTGAATCCTCAAAATGGTCTCCATCTCTTGGTTCAAGGTGCTTGTCTACATTTTAGCTTATAGAAAAGAGGGCAAGAGAAGCATATGCCCTTCCCTTTAAGGGAAAACCTAAGAGGCACGAAGAGGGAGGTTGCAGACCTCCCTTCCACTAGTCAAGCACCAGCCTGTATTGGTCACGTGGCAACACCTAGCTACAAGGCCTTGAGCTTAGCCAGTAAGATGAGAAAAATCAGTATTAGGAGATAACTAGCAGTCTCTCCCACAGTGGGGTGCATTTATTTAGTTGAGGTGGGTTGGAAGAGAACCATTCTTAAATGATACCGTGAGTCTCTTGGCTCCAATGCTTTTCCACATGACGTCTTCATCCTTTCTGTGCATTCCATATATAGAATGTAGAAAAATAGAATATAGAAAAGTCCCAGACTTCATCATTTCTGTGCATTCCATAGTTTACCAAGCAGACATTAAGCCAGAAGTCATCTCTTCATCTAAAGTAATCTGGCTGCTGCACACCTAGGTTGCCTACACACTTCCAAAGCTTTCTCCGCAAATACTTGAACCAGAACTTAATTTCCTCAGTCTTTTAAGTCAGATGTCTCCAGGGGCTATTACAGGGAAGTCAGCTTTGGCTGGAACAGCCCTCTGGGATCCATCTGCATTCTTCATAGCAATCATTAAATCTTCAATAAAGATTTTCATCACATAATCACCCAAACATACAAACCCTTCAGACTTTAAAATCAATATTGGAAATTAAATCAATTTGAGTAATAGAAATAGAATGCTATACCAAATTCACAAGGAATTTAGCACCTATTCCATATATATATATATATATATATATATATATATATATATTTCTTATTTTGATTTTTTTTAAACCCAGTTAGTTTTTAAAACTTTGACACCAGTACCCCCCAAACTTTGCTACAACTGCAGTCTTGCTGGTGAAGCTCTCATGGGAGGCCGGCACTCTTTTTTACCCATCGCAATATATTAGCTTTCAGCCCATGCCTTGACCTGGTTTCTATTTAATTTACTGCCCCTTGGGGCACCTGGGTGGCTCAATCATTCTTGATTTCAGCTCAGGTCATGATCTCAGGTCCTGAGTTCAAGCCCCACATTGGGCTCTGTGCTGAGCATGGAGCCTGTTTAAAATTCTCTCTTCCTCTCCCTCTGCACCCCCCACCAACACTTGCTTACACACTCCATCTCTCTCTTAAAAAATGAATTAATTAATTTTTAAAAAGATTTAAATCTAAATAGCAGAGGTAAGAAATCAATGGCTTTGTAGGGGAGTACAGGGATGGGGGGTGATTTGACAGAAGGTAGTAGAGCCTTGGGGAGGGGTGATCTAATATACAAGAATGATTGCCTTTTCTAACAGTTATTTATATAAGGTTGATTTCAAATACAGAAACATGTTTCCAGGGAGGATTGACCCCAAGTGACCTTCATTTTCCACACTTTGGATCTACACTTTGATCACCCAGGGAAATCCAGATCTCCCAGAGACTTCGATGGAGGGTTCCTGGCACTCACAACGAAAATGTATAGCCGTGGTATTAATAAATACCTTAATTATACCCTCCGTAAAGCTGGAAGGAGGGAGAAATGTGGTCCCAGCCCAGATGCTCACACTCAATGGGGTACAGGAAAATGCATAAAGTGGTCTTTTAAATCCAATTTAAAGTGCATTTTATTTTATTCCATAGTCCACAAAGGGAGGTAAGAGATCTGAGAATACCTTTTTTCATCCTTTCCCACAAACTTCCCCTCCTCCCACCTTTTCCACTGGCACTCACTATAAGAGGACTTCTCATAACTTCCAGGGTACTGACACCAGGGGTACAGCTCCTCTACCCTCTTAAGAGTATCTATACCACTGCTATAGTTACTGCCTCTGTGACTTCTACTGCTATACTACTCTCTTTATATTCACTCTCACAGTCTGCTGCAGTCCTGGTGCTAAGCACTGCACTTACATTACCTCCTTAAATCCTCACAAATGCCGGCACATAGGTTCTGTTAGTACTTCTATTAGTCATGTGAAGATACTGATGCCAGAGGATTGAATGAACTTGCACGAGGTCATGCAGCTGAACAGGGGCAGAGCTGAGCTATGACAACCCGGAGGGGCTCCACCTATAGGAAAGGAGCTGGTGAGGCTCAGACTTAGCAGATCAGATGTGTGTGATTGTTCTATTATGGAGAACTTTAAGGAGAGCCATTTGCCTTGCTTAATACTCCTCCTTGTCACCTACTGTGCCCAGATGACACTGAACTCTCTCATGTCTCTCATGTCCTTTACAAAAGCTTGTGTGATTGAACCCCCATGGGTCCGTCCAGACATACTTCTCAATACTCCCTGCCTCTTCCTTGCGCTCTAGCTCCATTTGCCAGAAGTCCACCTGCTAGAGGCACTGGCTGAACTATTGGCTTTGCGCTTGTTTTTTTGTTTGTGTTTGGTTGGTTTTTGTTTTGTTTTGTTTTGTTTTTTAAAGTTCAGTTTTGTTTTTTTTTAAAGATTTTATTTATTTATTTGACAGAGAGAGATCACAGTAGGCAGAGAGGCAGGCAGAGAGAGGGGAAGGAAAGGAAGCAGGCCCCTGCTGAGCAGAGAGCCCGATGTGGGACTCGATCCCAGGACCCTGAGATCATGACCTGAGCCGAAGGCAGCAGCTTAACCCACTGAGCCACCCAGGCGCCCTTGTTTTGTTTTTTAAGTAGGCTCCATGCCCAGTATGGAATCCAACATGGGGCTTGAACTCACAACCCTGAGATCAGAAACCAGAGTCAGATGACAACTGACTGAGTCACCCAGGTACCCCAGCTTTGCACTTCTGTGTGCTGCCTCCATCAGATAGGTTGCAAACTCTTGGAAAACAGAGAGCATGCCTTCAGTCAATAAACTCATCAGTTACTAGTATGATGGCAGCAGAGGGGACATGGGAATGAAGAACATGTGATGAGGGACTCAGACCCTCTGACCCTCTGAATAATAATCTGATGCCATTGGTGATGGAGGCAGTGGCAGCTGCAAAGGCAGCCCCTAAGAGGGGCCCCTCACGCAGACTTACAAGACTCAAGAGGGCCTCCCTGAAGAAAGAATGAGTGACCAGAGATTTCTCAGCTATATTATGGTTAGTCAGGCTAAGGAGAGCAGGGCCAAAGGCAGGGGGCAATGCTCTGGCTGAGGGAGAAATGATGGCAGGAAGGGAGGTCAGATAGAGAGTGGCTGGTGGCAGAAACTCAGTGTAGTTCAGTGAGGCTGGAATTACCAAGGGAAGCTTGTGGAGTGTGGATTAGTGCAGCTGGAAAAGTAAGAAGGGGAAGAACATGAAACTTATCCAGTCTGCATTGGGTCACTGCTAATATTAACATGTCTTAACCAGAGGAGTGACATGACCAAATGGGCATTTTGTAACAATCACCAAGTTCTTTATTTTCTTTTAATGTTCTTTTGCATCTTCCCACAAGCTACTCAGTACAACTCTCTGCATATGGGATCAAAGAGACAGGAGCTAAACACACTGAGATTCCCCAAGGAAGATTAAATTTTGTTAATTTTTTTTCCTCAGCTCTAGGGAGAAAGAGGCCAGAAAGTTGCATCCATGCCTATGGAAGAAATCCTCTCCTGGAGTCAGGAAAGCCTGCCAGAAGTCATGGCATCTGCCCTTGGGATACCATATTGTCTGTGAGGCAGAAACAATCAGCTCTTTGGTGTTTGGTTCAGTAAGGAAGGTGGTGGGGTGGGTCAGGCTCTGAGGACACTGTCTTCAACAGGGCAGAATAATGACCTTATTGTAGGCGGTCCTTAATGAACATTTTAAGTAAGGGTGCCAGAAAGTGGGGGGGGGGGGCTTCCTGAGGAGGGAGATATGTAAATAACAGCCAACACTCACATGTGCCAGGAGTATACATATACAAGGACTACATAAACTAGCTCAATTAATCCTAACAACACTGTGACAGAAGAATCTTATTAACCTCATTCTCTAGATAAAGAAACTAATGCACAGAGAGGTTAAATAACTTGCCCAGGTCACCCAGCTGATGAGTAGGAGTACTGGGACTCAAGGCTATACTTCCAGAGCCAACTGTGCCTCTTCTACCCCCAGCCTGGAGGCATTGCTCCCCCTCCACCCCATCTCAGATCCAGCCTTCCCAGCAGAACCACCCCTCTAACATTCATCCCACCACCCTCAATGGAGCCAAAGTAGGGAATCTCTAATTCCCTTGGCTCTCTGTGATTCCAGAAGTGGGGCTGCGGTCCCAGCTGTAGAGACAACCAGCATCCTCAACTGGAGGAGTAGAACACTCCCCAGTTTTACTGATAAATTATTCATCTGACTTGTTCATGCCTCATTCCAGGTTCTCTGTTCAAATGTCACTTCCTCCTAGCAGTCTTCCCTAGCTGCTTATCTAAAATACACACACATACACACACACATATACACACACAGAGGCATTACTCTTTATTTCCTGACTCTGCTTTATTTTATTTCACAGCACCTATCACTGGCTGAATTTAAATGATCTATTTATTTGTTTAATTGGTTACTTATTATCTCTCTTACTATAATATTTTTTCTTACTATAATATTATATATACAATTTGTATATTATGTGTAAATACTAAATATTTATGTATATTATTTATTATAGTATATATTTATTATATTATCTACTATATTTACTATATTTATATCTACACATTAGTATTCATATAATATTTTATATTTAAATAAAATAATTTATATAAATGATAATGTGTGTATATAAATATAAATTCCATGATGGTAGGGACTTGGTCTTTCATTACCATAGTCTTAGCTCCTAGAACACAGTCTGGCAACAAAGAGGGCCACTCAGAAAAAAAAAATGTTTAAGTAACTAAGTAATTGAAAAATGAATAAAATTATTATTGACCAACTTTGTAGCTTCATCTCTGCTGGGACTGATTTCACCATGGAAACACATCTCACCTCATCCCTTCTCACCTCTTTTTCTCTTACTTTCTCATCCACAAGCTCTACTACTGGGAAAAAGAAAAAACAGAACTTCGGGGGGCTTTTGTTTTATTTTGTTTATTTCCTCCTATGTAATGTTCCTCCTTCCCCTTTATTTCTAGGGGTCTGTGCTGGTTTCCCAGGGGCTCTGCTTCCTATACTGGGGGAAGGGAGCATGTCCATTTTGGCAGGACTGGTTTTGTGATACCCCGCATATCTCTTTGGAACGGACTCCCAGCCCTTGGCGGACTTCCCTCTGTCCCAGAAGTGAGCTCTGTGATTCCAGCACCATGAGGTGGGGCAATGAACTCTATCATTTGGAGTTCTGTCCAGCTCATTGTTGAGAGTTTGTCTAACACTAAGTCAAGAGATTTGGGAGGACACAAATAAATGAGGCAAACCCCAAGGGAAAACAACTCTTCAGACATCTGTGAGAATGAAAACAAACCTCTGTGGGATCTGGCCGCAGCAGGCTCTGTGTCCTGTGGTGAATGAAAGACAATTTCCCTAAGCAAGAGACGGTCTCCTCCTTCACTCTGTTGCCCACCTCACCACCCCCCACTCTCTGCCCACTTCCTCTCAGTTCCTTCACCCCAAGCAGGAGGCCAAACAAAGCCAGAAAGGTTGACCAGCTGGACTGTGTCCACAAAAGGAAATTTAGTGCAAAGTTCTAAAGTAAGGGAGGTATGCTTTTCAAACTGTCATGGTTTTTCTTATTCTGGACTCTCCTATAACAGATTTTGCTCCCTTAAAATGGAAAAACAGCAAGGCGTTCTGTTTATGTAAATATTGGGACAAACAAGATATTCCCAAGAAAAAAGAATCCCAATGAAGAATTC
Source organism: Mustela nigripes (assembly GCF_022355385.1). Classification (NCBI taxonomy): domain Eukaryota; kingdom Metazoa; phylum Chordata; class Mammalia; order Carnivora; family Mustelidae; genus Mustela; species Mustela nigripes. The sequence continues at coordinate 133,986,667 of NC_081562.1, forward strand.
AACCCCGGTGCTTCTTCAAGAATATTCAATACGTGAGCATTTGGAAATCATAGCAAATATTCAGTACCAAGTCTGAATAATTACCTAGAACACATACTGGCTATGAATCATGGAACATTTTATGTAAAGACAATGTTAATTAAGATAAATCTTTATTTCTACCTTAAATGTTTTAGGCCAGGATTAACCAAATTATTTGCTCTGATCATCACTTCAGATTCTTACTGTATACTTGAGGAAAATATTTAATTCTATTACTATTATGTCAAAAAATGTTCTAAAGTCATTTAAGACATTTGGGCATGTTGTCTCAAAATCATTCTTCATTCACAAAGTTCTTTTTTCTCCATAAGTTTTGTCACCAACAAAATTCACTGAGTGCCTTTCTGTGCAGAGACACGTGCTCAACACTTTCATCTCAGGTACAACTGCGGAGGTCAGTGTGTCACGGAAGCCTCAACTTGCCATAAAAATCCCCTTCTGCATTCGGTTCTCTTGGTTTGTGTCTCACAATATTTTTAATTTGATTTATTTTGTATCCCACACCCTTGAAACACCAGATTTTCCCCCAAGCTTCAGCATGTCTCCAGTCTGGAATCCTTTATCCATTCCCAAAGCTTTGTTACATAACGGAAGAAGGACCACATTAAGATATACTAAAATTGACAACACCCTTTAAAAATGTGTATCTTCAAAATGGAGTGAATTAAGTAATCACCCTCATTCAAATTCAAAATACATAAATATAAAATACAAAAAATTTTCCTCACACTGCATTTTTGAAGTATCAGCATTTCATGAAAATAATTGTGTCTAGATATCTTATACAACTGGGACTTATTTAGGTAGTGCAGTAACTTTCACCTTTTCTTCTAAATCCATAGAAGCTTCGGCAGAACTTCGATATTTAGTCAGAAGACCGTTTTGTTCAATCTTAGGTTCTTTTTCCCCTAAAATCATTTGTCAGCAAAAATATGAAAAGGAGTCAGTTGCAAGCTCAGACAAACCATTCTAGAGTTTCCATCTATCTTTCATTTTGCAGCCAATTGGCACAAATATTGGACACGTGATTCACCCACCACACTCATTTCTGGTATGCATCCTGCTCCAGCTGCCCACTGCTTTGGGCAAGTGTACTGATGAGCTCTGTATACACCCAGGGTTGAGAAGAGTACACAGATCCATGAATGATTGCTTAACTATGCTTTAGATAGGACCTCTTTAAAACTCCAGTGAAGTGTCTAAAACTTTTGAAAATAAAATCCTTTCGAACTCTGGAGCAAAGGGAGTATTTTATTTTTTAAAAATTTTAAATATTTTATTTATTTATTTGAGAGAGAGAGTATGTGTGTGTGAGAGAGAGAGAGAGACCATGAGCAGGGGGGAAGTGCAGAGGGAGAAGCAGACTCCCTGCTGAGCAAGAAACCCAAAAGGGCACTAGATCCCAGGACACTGGGATCATGACCTGAGCCAAAGGCACCCCTAGGGGGTATTTTAAATGAGGAAAAAGAAAAACTAAGGAAGGTGAAATAGACATAATAAAATAAGAGTGTGAAAAATATGTTTTTTAATCCTTTTGTACTGAATTTCTTTTTATGACATGGGTGTGTTCCCAGGTGAAAAAGGACTAGAACTTTCAAGTCAACAATTTATCTTAATTGTTTTGTTCAAGGGTTAGCAAAACAAATTACAGGTGTCCAAATGGTCTGTGAGAGGATGCTGTTGGTACAACCAAAGGCCAGCACTGCCTTGGTTGTGAGGACTAACTGTGTCCCTGGAAAGCCCCCCTTGTGACACCCTATTCATACCCTCCTGTCCTCCCAGGCACCACATCTCCTCACATGCCTCTGTCTCCAGCCAGGATCTCCTTGCTTTCAGTTCTCAACTAATCCCTGTAGAAGTGTTCAGTGTCAGGGCACCCGGGTGGCTCAGTCATTAAGTGTCTGCCTTCAGCTCAGGTCATGAGCCCAGAAGCCCCGCATCAGGCTCCCTGCTCAGCAGAAAGCCAGCTTCTCCCTGTCCCACTCTCCGTGCTTGTATTCCCTCTCTTGCTGTGTCTCTCTCTCTCTGTCAAATAAGTAAAATCTTTTTAAAAATTGTTCAATCTCTTAAATATGTAAATGTACATTTAGAGCGATAGTTAATGCCAGAGGGGTGCCCCAAGTGAGGCAGCAAATCAGGCCACTCACTCCTCAGACTCACAGTGTATGTTAATCAGAGGCAGGCAAACAGAGCCAATGACCACGTGCGTGTATCAAAACAGAATCAGGATGACAGAGTTTCTCAACTACGATTTGCTATTCATTTAATCAGCCAACAACATGCTATGTGTCAGGCTAGGAGTCAAGGCTACAAAAAAAATTTTTTTTGAGAGAAGTTCTCATCATAGAGAAATTCATATGCTCATGTGAAACATAGGCACATCAATAAATCATTGCTGTTCCATGTGATAAATATCTAAAATAGAAGGATGTACAAAATGGCACGGAATCCCTGAAGAGACTATCTCCTTGAAGGATTTTAAACAGAAAAACTAAGTAGTCATAAATACCTGTCTGGCAGGACCATGGAAGACCAGAAACCACGAAACCAGACACAGGCCATAGCATGGCTGATAAGGGCACTGGGAACAGGCAGAAAGAGGCCAATCCTCCACCAGAGTAAGCTGTCTCAGACATGTCAGATAATGTCCATCCTGTATGGAGAAAATGAGAGTGCATGTCACCCTCTGGTGGCTAACCCCCAAAATGAAAGAATTCATATTATAATGTATGTATGTACGAGTATATCGTTAACCATTATCCTAAAAGATGATTCTGCTGAAGATGCTATTATTTTTCAAGTGTGTCATTGAAAAGGCACTAAAAAATCATTATTTTAATACAGCCTTACATCTGAAGTTGACGTTCTGATCTGTGGCCATAAACACACTACCGTATTCATTGACAATCACCATTGTCAGGTTTTACCTACTGTCCTTAATACTTAACAAGTCATTGGAATGTATGGAAAACGGTCTCAGAATGAGGACCTCCTGGTTCAACTTCCAGCTCTGCCTCTAATGAGGTACAGGATATTAAACTGGCCATTGTTTCTCTTACACCCTCATTTTCCAAATGATGAATGGTTCTAGGGCCCCTCTGAACATCCAACTGGTCATTCTTCTCCTTCACTTGAAGGAAATGGGCCCATTCAGTAAGTGTGCCCGTTGTCTCCTAATTTCTCTGCATCTATCAGTTGTGTGTAAAATAGATTGCTTACAAGCTAGTGAGCCTGTTGTATTCAAGGATGGTTCATAACTAATCTCTGTGTAACTTTTCAATGATTTAGCAATTACAGCTTTAGAAAATCCAACATTTAAACATAAAAAAGTTACCATCTCCATCCTGCACACATACTTTTTTATCAATCTCTAAGTATAGAACAGTATATCTTAATCAATAAACCATCTAATTATTTACTGATCAATATTTGCATTTTGTTTTTAAAGCATATTTCAATCAACTGAATTTAAACAAGAATAATAAAGAAAATCAAAATGATTATTTTTTAAAAATGGCAAAAAAATGACTCAGACAATGCTCCTAGCCCTCCAAAATGTATTTACATATAGGAAAACTTGTCAGCATGGCAAAAAGCAAGAACTTTGCTGGGATTAACACACACCTCCTGCTCAACCATACCTGGCTTTATGAAGGGAAACATGCATGTTTATTCCCCAAACACCAACCCAAGGCTAACATAATCTCGGTTTCTGTTTGCAGTGTTCATCTGAAATCCCTTAGATGCTTAGCCTAAGAGTGAAAAATATCAGACTCCCCTCAAGGTTTATGCCTTTGTATCAAACTAAACCAGAAGCTTTCTCTTTTCTCTTTTTGATTTCATTCAGTTTCTCAGATTCAGTTCCTCCATCCAGAATTTCATTTTATTTCTTTTTAAGTAGGCTCCATGCCCAGTTTGGAGCCCAGGGCAGGGCTTGAACTCAAAACCATGAGACGGAGACCTGAGCTGAGATTAAGAGTCAGGTGCTTGACCCACTGAGCCACCCAGGCACCCTCCTCCATCCAGAATTTCAAGAAAAAGGAGGATAAGTAAGAAAATTTCAAAAATAACATAGATCTTATTCCTGTAACATATTGTTCACTGAGACTATGAATTTTTAAAATGTTTTAAAGATATTTATTTATTTATTTATTTGACAGGGAGAGCAAGAGGCGCGGAAGAAGCAGCAGGCTTCCAGCAGAGCAGGGATCCCGATATGGGGCTCGATCCCAGGACCCTGGGATTATGACCGGAGCCAAAGGCAGACACCTAAAGACTGAGCCACCCCGGCGCTCCAAGACTATGAATTTTAGAGACTAAGAATGATAGGGGGAAATGCCATACCATTTTCTTTACTCTACTGGTTTACTTTCACTTTACTTGTTTTGCCTTCTCCTTCAGCCAAATAGCCTGGAAACACGGAAAGATATCTAGTTTACTTTTTAGTAATTAAAAACAACAAGGAAAGAGAATTTTTAAGTTTCTGAACTCCAACTCTAAAAGTACTGGACTGATGAAAAACAAAATTAGATTACCAATTGGAGAAGGAGCAGGGACCGCAAGATCTGAAGTACAATAAAAGTTGTTTGGTGTTAGAAGTTGTTTGTTTTTTTGTTTGTTTGTTAAGACTTTATTTATTTATTTGAGAAAGGGAGAGCAACCAAGACAGCAGGAAAAGGGGTGGGGATGGTAGGCAGAGGGAGAGGGAGAACCTGACCCCTTGCTCTTCCAGCTGAGCAAGGAGCCCAACGCAGGGCTGGATCCCAGGATCCCAGGATCATGACCTGAGCCGAAGGCAGACGCTTAACCAACTAAGACACCCAGTCACCCCAGAAGTTATTATTTTGATGTACTGAATGTCTCAATTGAATGACTCCCCTCCAAGACTGTCATCAAATTCACCTAAAGGGAAAAGTGAAAAATCACATAGACCATGCCCTGAAACTGCAGCTTCCCACTGTTTGAACTGTGACCTTAGCCCTTGCAAGGAAGCCTGACTCCTTGACTAGAAAGAGATCCAGAAAGGATGTACAGGAGCACTTTGTGCACTATGGGACCACAACATTTGAACATAAACCTGATCACAATGTGACATCAGTTTTCACAAAATATGGAGACAAAGGAGCAGTAGCACAATCAGCAAAATTCAAACTATGAGAAACTCTATAAGACATGGCAATCCAGTTTCTTTAAAAATAAATATCAAGAGGGGAGATAAAGACATGAGGGAAGGAATCCATTGATTAAAAGGTATTTAAAAGACACATCAACAATTGCAGCTTATTATGCCTCTTACTTTGGACAGCAAATCAAATAAAACATAAAAATGTTATAAGACAATTGTGAAAACTGGAACTCTGACTTATTATTTACATGATTCAAGAATGGCTATTAATTTTTTCTGTAAGATTTTATTCATTTGACAGAGAGACAGAGAGCATAAGCAGGCAGAGCAAGAGGGAGAAGCAGATTCAACACCAAACAGAGAGCCTGACATGCGGCTTGATCCCAAGACCCTGGGATCATGACCTAAGCCAAAGGTAGATGCTTAACTGACCGAGCCACACAGCTACTCCAGGTGTTGATTTTTTTTTTTTTTTAAAGTGTGAACATGGTATCAAGGTTATATTCAAAAGAAAGAATCCTCATCGGGGCACCTGAGTGGCCCAGTGGGTTAAAGCCTCTGCCTTCAGCTCAGGTCATGATCCCAGGGTCCTGGAATCGAGCCCCGCACCCCCCTCTCTGCTTGGCAGGGAGCCTGCTTCCTCCTCTCTCTCTCTCTCAGTGATCTCAGTCTGTCAACTAAATAAATAAAATCTTTAAAAAAAAAAAAAGAAAGAATCCTTATCTTTTAGTGAAATACTCTGGAATGATAAGATTTGCTTCAAAAAATCAGGGAGGTGTGTGTGGGTAGATGAGGGTACAGAATTCAAGATAAACCATGAGTTAATAATTGCTGAAATTAAATGACAGGAACACAAAAGTTCATTATTCCCTTTTTGTAAATTTTTGAAATTTTCAATAAGAAAAAAAATTTTTTTTAATAAACAGCAATGAGATTGACTGTGTTGGAGAGGATGACAAGCAGCTGGTGGCCCTGAACACAGTAGGAGGAAGAATTTTTGCCATGACTTTGAAGAGCTATTTGGCGTTCTGAAGAAAAGTGCAATGTGTGTACACCTACAACTGTACCATCTCACTCCTCTGTACTTAGAAAACAAATTCAGAGAGGCTGAATTACCCTCTAATTGGTTTTTTTAATGCCCTGCCCATTGCTTTCTAGTATTTCTAGATCATTGACTTCCATAAGAAATTGCACCAACTACTCTGAATGAGGGTATCTGAAGCTCAGTTAGCTAAAACGACTGTAGGCATTCTTTAGGTTTTGTTGTTGTAGGAAATACTTAAGGTGCATAAAACACTTAAAGGATTATCTCACACATAAACAAGAATGTGCATTGTCCATAATAGTGGAAAACAGGAAACCATATAAATATGCATCAACAGAGGAATGGTTTAAACAAATGTGGAGAATTGGCTCGATGTGCAAATGTAAAAAAGAATAAACTAGACATCAGCTTGGATTGTTTTCCAAAACAGAATGCTGAGTGAAAAAAAGCAAGCTGCAAACAAAGTCAGTATGACAGATCACAAAAACATGAATGGAAAAACTGAACTCCAAATACTATGGAGGACAGTAAATGCACTTGGGAGAATAAACAGAATGTTTAAGGACACCCTTGATGGGTCTGATCTTAAGCTGAGTGTAGGTTCGTACATGTTTGTTATTTTATCTATCCTATTTTGTATCCCTGATACAATACAATAAATTGAATAAGATGATGCCTCTCAGCCAGCTCCAATGATGGGCCTGGGGTTGGCAGGAAAAATGTTGCAGCCTGCCAGCTCCTCACACATTATTCACTCATTACATAGAGTTCATCTTACTTCTTACAGTGTGGGTGATTTTTTAAAATCAAAAAGCAGTTTTCTGGGAGTAAAAACCCAATTTGCAGCGTAACACGCTGGACTTTGCTGTTTTATGTGTGAAAAGAACAGTAAAGGATTTGTCCTTTACTTCATTCACCCAACTGAACTGTAAGACCTGGAGAGAAAATCCCAGCAGACGATCTTCAGATTCTCAGATGAGTAGTAGTGAAGATAAATGCCCAACGAAGAGACCTTTTGTAACATCCCTATTTACTCCAAGCACAGAATTTTAAAGGATTTGAAAAAAAAAAAAATGACATTCAGAATCTTAGTTGGTACCTACCCAGAATTAGCTTAAGATACCTGTTTTTCGCTCCCGATGCCTTCCCTGCACATCCTAAATATCAGAGGAGTGCCCCGGAAAACAATGCTGAAACCTGACAGAAAAGACAGTGTAGCAGCGCCATCTACTGAACCATGAACAATTTCACACAGAAACTTGGGAAATGTCCTAAGGCGTAGAAAAATGTGGGCTTTAAAAATCAAACTTGAGGGCGCCTGGGTGGCTCAGTGGGTTAAGCCGCTGCCTTTGGCTCAGGTCATGATCTCAGAGTCCTGGGATCGAGTCCTGCATCGGGCTCTCTGCTCAGCGGAGAGCCTGCTTCCCTCTCTCTCTCTCTGCCTGCCTCTCCATCTACTTGTGATTTCTCTCTGTCAAATAAATAAATAAAAATCTTTAAAAAAAAAAAAATCAAACTTGAGGGGTGCCTGGGTGGCTCAGTGGGTTAAAGCCTCTGTCTTCAGCTCAGGTCGTGATCCCAGGGTCCTGGGATCGAGCCCCACGTCAGGCTCTCTGCTCTGCAGGGAGCCTGCTTCTCTCTCTCTGCCTGCCTCTCTGCCTACTTGAGATCTCTGTCTTTCAAATAAATAAATAAAATCTTTAAAAAAAAAACAAAATCAAACGTGAAATATAAACGCAATGCCTCAGAAAAAAACTTTGAAAATTAACGTATTTATTTTACTAACACTAACTGAAGTATTAAAGTGGAACATCTAACAGAGCAATGCCGCGCAGGTTGCATTTTTTAAGGATGAGGTTTGGTTTGGTTTTTATTTTATTTTTATTTTATTTTTTTAAAAGATTTTATTTGTTTATTTGACAGACAGAGATCACAAGTAGGCAGAGAGGCAGGCAGAGAGAGAGGACGAAGCAGGCTCCCTGCTGAGCAGAGAGCCTGATGCAGGGCTCGATCCCAGGACCCTGGGATCATGACCTGAGCCGAAGGCAGAGGCTTTAACCTACTGAGCCACCCAGGCGCCCCTTGGTTTGGTTTTTAAAGACCACTTCTCAACTATTACTCACAAAAGGACAGTCTTAAAAGTACCTTGCCCTTCAGACCTGTGCGGCATAAAGTGGGATTTGGGGTGTTGGGTACCGGTGTGGGTGGGGGAAGGCTCAACAACCCACCCTGCCGGGAGGGAAGGAACCCAGGCTTGAAGGGTTGGCCCCTCTCCCTGGCTCAGTTCTCCCACCACAGCCCATGTCAACATGGCGCCGCCAAACATGTCGCTCCTCGCTTCTGGAAGCTCCTGCGGAACCTCAGGCCCCAGCACACCACTTGGTCCTGGCATTCATAAAGCGAGTCTGAGGCGCCTGAATGGAAAGCACACTTTGGGGGTAAAGTTGCCTCAGGCCCTAATCTCCTTTTATACCTTCAGCCTGTTTCCGAATAAAAGCTCTTAAATATCTGTCAGCCCATCTGTAGTGCTCTTTCCTGAGGCATTTCTTTTACAGAGCGGGAACCTGTGAGAACCCTGGGGCCCGCTCAGGGCGCCACCGCAATAACCCATTTCTCCAACCCAGCCTGCAGGTGCTGCGTGCAGTCAGCAAGCCAGGGGCCGCGAGATCCACACAAGCTCCAGGGTGCTCCTTACAACCGGTTTGTTCCCGCCAAAGCCAGACTAGACCAGTCGAGCCACCTTGGACCTCACCCCCGACCTTCCACTGACCTTCCCCTTCACGATAACTCACGCCCAAGAGTGGAGAGGTGACATGCCAAGTGAAGCACAGGACGCCTGAAGCGGCATGTTCTGTCCACTGCGCCTGCGCGTCCTCCCGGGCTGTCCCCGCCCTGCGTGCTTCGACGTCACCACGCTCCCACCTCGGCTGCTTCAAACTTTGCGATGCCCTATTGGGGTGCACCCTGGTGTCCCTCTCACTAGGACTGTCCCCCTCCCACCCGGGCACCAGCTGGCAATAAACACCATCCGCGCCACCTTCGTGCGGCCTCGTGTCTGTTTCTACCGAGAGTCAAAGAACCCCGATGTCCGTAACAGTCCGGACGATGCCCGAGTGGGTCCCCAAATGGCAGGTCACATCACCTGTCCAAACAGTAAATCATCCATGTCTGAAAAGGATGGTGAGTCCTCACCTCACGACGTTGAGTCCTCATGAAGAAGTTTTTCGGCTTACATGTGAGAATTCTAAAGAAAACTCGCGCTCAGACTGTGAAGGCTGGGGAAGCCCCAGTACCATGTGGCAAAGCTGTCGGTGAAGACGGCAGTGGTCCGTCCCCTGCAGCCCTATCTTGTCTCTGCCCTGGCCAGAAACAGAGATGCTGCTGCTGCTGCTGATGCTTTTGTCCCTAGCAAGTGTGTGGGGGAGGAGTCCTGGCCACAGATGGGAAAGGGAGTAGGAGTCATTTGGTGAGGGCAGTTTTAAGTCATCCCTTGCAAGACTGTCCTGAGCCTTGGGGTTACTGAGCTCATCAGTGACCCTCCAACAGCAGGTGTCATCAGTAAAGAGACAGAGGAAAGACTCCTTGGAAACGTTGTGATCCTACCGTGCGGCCATTGGTGAGACCATAATGTACTTACCTATTCGGTTTTTCGTTATTTGCTTATTTCCAGTTTGGGGTCATTATAATCCTCGAGCATCCTTTCCCGTGTCTTCTGTTGCTCATATGGACACACTTCATATTGGACCATGCCTGAGAGTAGAATTTCTGGGTCACAGATAGAGTGACCATATGTTTTGGTCATCCAAACTGGGACACTTTTGAAAGGAAAGGTGATATTTAAAATATTAATATTTATTTCTTGACCAACAAACTGGTTTAATAAATTAGTAGACCTATAAAAAGATTTTGATTCAAAACTGATTTTCAAAAATAAAATCCCTTCTAAAATACAAAGTAATATAACCACGTACATGAAAGTAAAATCCTAAAAAAATTCTCTATTGATAATCTGCACATATATTTTTAAATAGAATAACTATGCTTGGTACATACTCACATATATAAATTCATTTTAGCCACTTCTAGTACTTTTTGTACAATTTTTCTATTTTTTTGAAGATTTTTAAAATTTATTTGACAGAGACACAGCAAGAGGGGAACATAAGCAGGGAAGTGGGAGAGAGGGGAGCAGGCTTCCCGCTGAGCAGGTAGCCCAATGTAGGGCTCCATCCCAGGACCCTGGGATCATGACCTGAGCAGAAGGCAGATACTTAATGACTGAGCCACCCAGGTGCCCTTTTAACTTTTTAAGATTTTCTTTTTAAGTAATCTCTATATCCAATGCGGGGGCTCAAATTTACAACCCCAAGATTAAGACTCAATGCTCTTCTAACTGAGCCAGACAGGCACCACAGAACACGTATTTTAATATGGTCTTATGGATACAGTTGGTAAAACTGCCTACCAAATTTTGTCGAAGTTGCATTTAATGCTAAAATAACTAGGATGTTTGATACCTTCCACAAGCTCTTCACCATTGAATATATCTGTAATGCAAATGATCTGTCTGCACCTTCCCAAGTACCTTGTAAGATCAGAGCAAAGTCTGCTAAATGAGGGATAATCTCAATTCTAGTTCTTGTCATATTGAACTGTGTAAATATTTACGCCAAATATTTTCCACAGATGCTGTCTTTTTGTCTCTATTCCGTATGATTTTATTCAGCAAATATTCTTACAAGCAAAACTTATAAACTGAGTTGTCTTTAAAAATGTTTCAGACATTTGCCACATATATTTGCAGCAAAATTAGAGGCCTTCTTAATGCCATTCATTTCTGGTTAGAATATAAAAATATCAACTTAAAAGTAAGAACTCTAGCAAACATGTCAACATGATCTGAAGTACTATTCTAAAAGTAAATCTGGGGGTGCCTGGGTGGCTCAGCGGGTTAAGCCTCTGCCTTTGGCTCAGGTCATGATCTCAGGGTCCTGGGATGGAGCACCGCATTGGGCTCTCTGCTCAGCAGGGAGCCTGCTTCCTGCCCTATCTCTGCCTGCCTCTCTGCCTACTTGTGATCTCTGTTTGTCAAATAAATAAATAAATCCTTTAAAAAAATTGCTTTAAAAGTAAATCTGGTATAATATTTGAGTTTTCATCATTTAATTGGTTCAATCCCCCTCCCCAATCCCAGTTGCTTTAATAGGGATAAATTTCCATACCTTATTGATTACAAGCTTGGTGTTCAGTAATTCAAACTGGTGAAAGTTTCAAAAGCTGCATTCTTTGGTATTTAATTTTTTAACATTTTGATTAAGATTTTCAATAGGTTCTGGAAAAATTCAACCAAAATAGAGAGAATCATTTTCCAATACTCTTGTGGGGCATTAAGCATATTAATGAAGTAATATTCAAATACTTAAATACTTTTTTTAGGATTTTATTTAGTGGTGTCTGGGTGGCTTAGTCAGGTAAGCATCTGCCTTCGGCTCAGGTCATGATCCTGGAGTCCCAGAATCGAGCCCCACTTCGGGCCCCCTGCTCAGAGGGGAGTCTGCTTCTCCCTCTGCTCCTCGTCCCACTCATGCTCTCTCTCTCAAATAAATGAATAAAATCCTTTTTAAAAAATCTTATTTATTTATTTTAGAGAAAGAAAGAGCACAAGTGGGGAAAGGGACAAGGAGAGGGAGAGAGAACCCCAAGCAGACTGAGTAGTCAGTGCAGAGTCCAACCTGGGGCTCCATCCTTGGACTCCGAGATCATGACCTGAGCCAAAATGGAAGGGCCCACATTCAACTGACTGAGCCATGGACATTCCCCAATTATTAATCAGGTTTTAATCATTTTTAAGTGTTAGGGCACCTGGGTAGCTCAGTCAGTTGAGGGGCTGACTCTTGATTATAGCTCAGGTCATGATCTCAGAGTCATGAGATCAAGCTCTGCATGGAGCTCACCCACTTAAGATTCTCTCCCTCTGCCCCTCATCCTACTTGTGTGAGCAAGTTCTCTCTTTCTCTCTCTCTCTCTCAAAAAAAAAAAAAAATCAATTGCATTAAGTACCTCCATAATGTTGTGCAAACATCAGCACTATTTGTAGAACTTTTTCATCATCTCAAACAAATTCTGCACCCAGTAAATGATAACTCTCTAATTCCTCTCCCCCCTGTGCCTGGTAACCACCATTCTTTCTGTCTGTATGATTTTGCCTGCTATAGGTACCTCATATAAGTAGAATCATGCAAGACTTATCTTTTTGTGTTTGGTTTATGAATTTAATGTTAATGTTTTTTGAAGCTCATCAATGTTGTAGCATGTATCAGAATTTCATTCCCTTTTAAAGCTGTGTAATACTCCATTAGATAGATAGATCTATAGAGAGAGAGAGACATTGATAATAGATATGTAGATGTCACCGTTTGTTCATCCATTCATCCACTGATGAACATTTGAGCTGTTTCCACCTTTTGACTATTAGGAGTAATGCTGCTGGTGCACATTGATTTACAAGTATCTGAGTCTTTTGGGGACATACCTAGGAGGGGAATTGTTAGATCATATGGTAATTCTGTACTTAATTTTGGGGGGAACATAGCATAGCAGCTGTACCATTTTACAGGATTCCAATTTCTTCACATCCTCACCAACACTTGTTATCTTCTCCTCCTCTTCCCCCTCCCATCTGATGGGTATGAAATATTTCTCATTGTGGGTTTGATTTTCATTTTTCTAATGACTAGTAGTGGTGAGTATCTTTTTGTATGCTTATTGGCCATTTCTATATCTTCTTTAGAGAAACAAATATAAAAGTTCCATTTGGCCCATTATTTGGGTTATTTATTTCCTCGTTTTTAAATTGTAAGAATTCTTTTTTTAAAGATTTTATTTCCTTATTCAAGAGATAGAGCATGCCCAAACAGTGGGGAGGGGCAGAGGGAGAGGGAGAAGCTAACTCTCACTTAGCAGGGAGCCTTATTCTGGGCTGGATTCCAGGAGTATGGGATCACCGTGACTTGAGCGAAAGGCTAATATTTAACCAACTGAGCCACCCAAGAGCCCCAGTTGTAAGAATTCTTTTATATTTTGGATATTAATCTCTCATCAGGCATATAATTTGCAAATATTTTCTTCCATTCTGTGGGTTGTCTTTTCACTCTTTTGATAGTGTCATTTGATGCACAAAAGAGTAACACATTTTCTGACATACTAAGGAATTGTGTGTGTACCACAACCAATTTCAACTACATTTCTCCTCCACAGGTTTCTGAATTTTAAAAGAGTATATTTTTTACCTCAATGCACTGCTCTACCAAAGTTTGTGTTTGTATCTTCACCATCAAGATGTTATCTTTGTGTCGAATGTTTTGAGTGAATTTGTAGTGGCGTTCACCATCGTGTCATATATTTTCCCTTTGAAGGAATGAATATTAAAAGCTTTATTTTCATTCCATGAATTACAGACAAAAATTCAGCCATGATTAAAGTGATTTTCTATTTCAAGCATCAATGACACTACTACAAAACCATAATAACTTAGCTGTTTGAAAAGTTCTTGTTCTGCTAATGGCGTGAACACCCTGACAGCCATCACTTCAGGTTTTGTGTTTGCACAAGAGAATTTAAAATTTAGAAATGAGCAATCTTAATTTTCTTTTTTTTTTTAAAGATTTTATTTATTTATTTGACAGACAGAGATCAGAAGTAGACAGAGAGGCAGGCAGAGAAAGAGGAGTAAGCAGGCCCCCTGCTGAGCAGAGAGCCCCATGTGGAGCTCCATCCCAGGACCCTGGGATCATGATCTGAGCCGAAGGCAGAGGCTTTAACCCACTGAGATTGACCCAGCAATCTTAATTTTCAATGATCATTTGATCTTAATGAAAAGGCATGCTTTATGGAGAGATATGTAAGCCCACCTTTTACAGCTGCTTACAGCCTTCCTAAAGTGCTATACCTTAATGTATTTGTGGACCTTTCTTCAGTGTACTTGTGTCTTCTCCTTTGCAGGCAGTTAGTGATAACACTTTGCCCAATGATGAATAATAGTTAGTACCAACAAGTATTATGTAAAAATAATATATTTATCATCACTTTCCTTAAGAAAATTAAACTACTTAATTTTTTATTATATATGCATCTCCACTCATTTCAGCTCATTGCTTCCAAGACAATTCATTGTGAAAAAGAAAAACATTGCCAAATAATGACGTAAATAAATGAAGTATTGTAGATTTACACCATGTAATGTTTAACAAAACTACTATGCTAACAGCATTTGGATTAGTCTCAATTCACTCTTTAGCAGGACAGCTTAGCCTTAGTTTCTGCACATATTTCAAATACATGTCACCTGTGTTTCCTCAACTTTCTCACAAACCGTGCCAGTTGGCCACTTCCTGGCCTCATGCCTCTTGCAGGCCAGTGCATAGTGGCCAAGGCCCAGTTGGTTGGTATTATACCAAATGGCCAGCAGGGGCAGCAGTGTCAAGAACTTCTTTTCACCACAATTCCAAAACTGGAAAAAGATAGCTAGCTCTCCATAGACTTTTGTGTTCCAGAATATGTGTTTTTAAATCCATGAACACTCTACATGCTCTCCATCAAAAGGGAATTTTAGTTAGGTGTCATCAGGAAATCATTGGGGAAAATAGAGTGTAATATCTCTGTTAAATCTTACCTTTAAGATTGAACTTACCTTTAAGATTGAACAGTATGTTATAATATGAATTTGCTCTATTTACTGCATGAATGTCCCACATTACTGGACATGATCCTGGCAAACGCTGGAATAATAAAGCAGAAGTCCACCAAACCTTTCCTCCCTTATTTTTCTTTTAAGGTCTTATTCATTTATTTGAGAGACAACACACACAACCGAGAGAGCACAAGCAGGGGGAGCAGCAGAGGGAAAGGGAGAAGCAGACTCCCCACTGAGCAGGGAGCACGATGCGGGCTCCCTCCAGGACCCTGAGATCAAGACCTGAGCCAAATGGAGCCATTTAACTGAATAAGTCACCCGCACCCCTTTCCTGCCTTATTTTAGTGCAACTGTGTTAATGACAAGTTTTTGTTTAAAAATAGGAAAGTTTAAGACAAATGCATTTTTATTAAGTTTCAAACTAAAAGCATTCTGAGAAAATGTGCATAAGCCAAAACTATTCAGAGAAAGCAGGACATGGTCACTTACTCGTAGACAATGACCATGGTCTACTTTTTTTTTTTTTTTTTTTGAGATTTATTTATTTATTTGAAAAAGAGAGAGAATGAGCACACAGAGGGAGAGGCAGAAGCAGACTCCCCACTGATCAGGGAGCCCAATGCAGGGCTTAATCCCAGGACGCTGGGATCATGACCTGAGCCGAAGGCAGATGCTTAACCAACTGAGCCACCCAGGTGCCTCAGACATCTTCCACTTTAGAAGACACTGACAGTTTCCCAAAGTGTTGGAATTTACAACCCCACCAGCTGCATAGGAAACATGAGAGAGATAATTATTCCACTTCCTCACTAACATTTCAGACCATTTGTCTTTTAAATCTTGACCGCTTTGGTATACATACAGTGGCACTACATTTTGGGTTTACTTTTACTTCACGGGCTTAATGAGAAGAAACACATTTTTTGACTATTTGAATATACTTTTTTTTGAGGTGCCTGCTCAAGCCCATTTGTCTTTTGGGTTCTGTATATATGTGTGTATTTTTCGTATTGATTTGTAGTAGTTCTTAATATATTTGGTAAATAAGCCACTCATTCGTTACATGTGTTGTATCTTGAGCTACTCTCAGGTTGTCTTTTTGGCCTCCAAATGGTTTCTTCTGGTGAGTGAAAGTTCTTGATTTTAGTGTAGTCCAATTTCTTCTTTAAGTATATATTTCTTTATTCAAAGATTATGAAGATGTTATCCTGTGTTACTGTCTTAAAGCTTTTTTTTTTCTTTTTAACCTATCATATTTAGGTATCAATCCTAATGGAATTGACTTTGGGTTATAGTAAGAAATAGGGGTAATACTTTATTTTTTGCTGTACTAATATCTACTTGATTATCATTCTTACAAAGGACTGTCCTTTTTTTACTGAGTTTCAGTGAAGATTCATTCACAAATGAGATGACTATACATTGAGGTCTGTTTCTGCCCTCATCTGCTTGGCTCTCCTTATGCCAAGGCAGCCCTCTGTCTCAGTACTGTAACCTGGGGAGAGTTTGGTTTCTGGTGGTATGAGTGTTCATATATGTTCTTCTTTTTAAAGACTGGCTTAGTGATTTTAGGTTCTTTGAATTTCCATATCAATGTTAGAATTAGTTTGTTAATGTTATCCAAAACCAAACAAACGCTGATGAGGGTTTGATGGGGCTGCAATGTATCTACAGAGTAGTTTGGGATGAATTGACAATATTGACTGTTCAGACCAGGAACATGGCATATTCCTCTATTTATTTCAGCCCTCTTTAATTTCTCTCAGCAATACTTTGTAGTTTTCAGTGCAGACATCTTGCACATATTTTGGAGTTCTGATATAGTTTGCATTCTTTGTGTTATTATAAATCCTATTTTAAATATAATCTTCTAATTGTTAATCACTAGCAATGGAAATGCAATTGATATTTATATTTTGAATTTATATCCAACAACCTTGTTAAAGTCCCATAAGAACACTATTTTGTTTATAGAAACTTTGATTTTTCTATTCACATTATCACATAATATGTGAATAATGGCAGTTTACATCTTCCTTTATAATCTTTATACTTGTATTCCTTCTTTATACTTTATATATACCTTTTCACATTGGCCATGACCTTGAGTACAGTGTCTATAGAAATAGTGTTAATGGACAGGTCACCACAGGGGGAAAGCCTTCACTATTTCACTGTTGAGCACAATGTTAGCTATAGGATTTTGTAAATACCTTTACCAGATTAAGGAAGTCTACTCTTATTTTACTGAGAGTTTTCTAATCATAAATGTTATCAAATGCTTTTTCTGTACATATTAAGTAATAATGTTGTAGGGTTTGGGGTTTTTTTTTTAAATTTCTTATTATGTTATGTTAGTCACCATACAGTACGCCATTAGTTTTTGATGCAGTATTCCAAGATTCATTGTTTACGTATAATACCAGTGCTTCATGCTCCTTAACACCCATCACCAGACCAACCCATCCCTCCAACCCCCACCCCTCTAAAACCCCCAGTTTGTTTCTCAGAGTCCACAGTCTCACAGGGTTCATCTCCCCATCCGATTTCCTCCCTTCATTTTTCCCTTCCTTCTTCTAATGTCCTCCATATACTATTCCTTCTTTTCCACAAGTAGGTGAAACCATATGATAATTGACTTTCTCTGCTTGACTTATTTCATTTAGCATAATCTCCTCCAGTCCCATCCATGTTGAGGTACAAGTTGGGTATTCATCATTTCTGATGGCTGAGTAATATTCCTTTATATATATGGACCACATCTTCTTTATCCATTCATCTGTTGAAGGGCATCTTGGCTCCTTCCACAGTTTGGTGATTGCGGACATTGCTGCTGTGAACATTGGGGTATATATAGCCCTTCTTTTTACTACATTTCTATCTTTTGGGTAAATACCCAACAGTTCAGTTGTCAGGACATAGGGAAGCTCTATTTTTAATTTTTTAAGGAATCTCCACACTGTTTTCCAAAGTGGCTGCACCAACTTGCATTCCCACCAGCAGTATAAGATGGTTCCCCTTTCTCCACATCCTTTCCAACATTTATGGTTTCTTGATTTGTAAACTTTTGCCATTCCAACTGGCATAAATTGGTATCTCAATGTGGTTTTGGTTTGAATTTCCCTGATGGCTAATGATGATGAAGGCTTTTTCATGTGTCTGTTAGCCATTTGTATGTCTTCTTTGGAGAAGTATCTGCTCATGTCTTCTGCCCATTTTTTACTTGATTATTTGTTTTTTGGGTGATGAGGTTTAGAAGTTCTTTATAGATCTTGGATATCAGCCCTTTGTCTGTAGCGTCATTTGCAAATATCTTCTCCCATTCCGTGGGTTGACTCTCTGTTTTGTTAACTGTTTCCTTTGCTGTGCAGAAGCTTCTGATCTTGAAGAAGTCCCAAAAGTTCATTTATGCTTCTGTTTCCTTTGCCTTTGGAGATGTATCTTGAAAGAAGTTGCTGTGGTCAATGTCAAAGAGGTTACCGCTTATGTTCTTTAGGATTTTGGTGAATTCTGTCTTACATTGAGGTCTTTCATTAATTTTGAGTTTATCTTTGTGTACAGTGTAAGAGAATGGTCGAGTTTCATTCTTCTGTATATAACTGTCCAATTTTCCAAGCACCATTTATTGAAGAGACTGTCTTTTTTCCATTGGATATTTTTTCCTGCTTTGTCAAAGTTTATTTGATCATAGAGTTCAGGGTCCATATCTGAGCCCTCTACCCTGTTCCATTGGCCTGTGTGTCTGTTTTGGTGTAGTACCAGGCTGTCTTGATGATCACAGCTTTGTACTAAAGCTTGAAATCAGGCAACGTGATTCTCCCTGCTTTGTTTTTCTTTTTCAACATTTCCTTCATGATTCAGGGTCTTTTCTGTTCCATCAAATTTTAGGATTGTTTGTTCCAGCACTTTGAAAAATGCCATTGGTATTTTGATCAGAATGGCGTTGAAAGTATAGATTTCTCTGGGAGCATAGACGTTTTAACAATGTTTTTTCTTCCGATCCATGAGAATGGAATGATGTAGTTTTTCTATTTAATTATGTTATTTCAGTGAATTATGTAATTGGATTTTTTTTTAATTTTATGCCAATTTTTGCATCCAAGAATAAGTCTCACTTGGTCAGGATTTATTATTCTTCTTTCTATAGTTAGTTTCAATTTGGATATTCTTGCATCCATGTTTATGAAAGGGATTAGTCTGTAATGTCTTCTCTTCCAATGTCCTTATCATATTTTGGATCAAAGTTATACTAGCCTCATTTTTTAAAAAGGCAAAAATCATTCCCTCTTTTTCTCTTCTCTAGCAGAGTTTGTGTAACATCAGTATTATCTCTTCCTTAAATGTTTAGAATAAATAACTAGAGAATCATATGGGTTGGATTTTTCTTTGTTGGGAGTTTTTTTAAACATTTTATTTATTGGAGTGAAAGAGAAATTGCACATATGAGCGAGGGTGGGGATAGAGGGAGAGGGAGAAGCAGACTCCCCGCTGAACAGGGGGCATGATGTGGGGCTCAATCCCAGGGCTCTGAGATCGTGACCAGAGCTGAAGGCAGGTGCTCAACTGACTGAGCCACCTAGGCACCCCTATTGGGAGATTCCAACCACTTAACATATATAATACTATTTAATTTTTCTATTGCTTATTCTGTCAGTTTGGGTAAGCAGTGTTTTTCAAGGCATTTGTTTTGTTTTATTTGTTGAAATTTATTGGTGTACAGTTGTTTATAATGTTCTCTTAGCATCTTTTTATTATTTACAGGATGCATAATGATGTTCTCTTAATATTTCTGATATTGATTTTACCTTCTCCTCTCTGTCTCTCCCATTTTTGTTTTTTTTGATCTGTCTTGCCAAAGATTAGTCTACATTTTATTAGTCTTTTTATTTTAGTGAAGTTCTGCTGGTAATTTTCTATGAAAGTATCTTTTTCCTAACAACTTGAGAAGGATATGTTTACTGAATTTCATGTTCTAGGTTTTCAATTCTTTCACTACTAAGATGTCATTCCATTGCATTATGGCTTCATTGTTTGAGCTTTGAAGTCAGCTGTCAGTCTTTTTGCTTCTTTGAGGGTATTATGTTTTATCATGCTCCAGCTGCTTTTGGGAATTTCCTTTTGGCTCTGTTTAATTCAGCAGTTTTACTATGTTATGTTTACATGTGGTTTCCTTTATATTTACCCTGGTTGGGGATCATAATGCCTCTTGAGCCTGACGTCTTTTTTCAACAGGAACATAGAAATTTGTTTTGTTTTCTTTTAAATTATTCTGACTTTAAGGGTGACATTAATTGAACATTTTTTCCATCTGTGAGTTTATGAAAAAAATTCAGAATGTGTCTAGTTTAATTAGAGATATAGAGATTAAAATGTTAAATTTATTCCTGGTAAATCTGCAGTTGAAAAAAAACTAATCTCAGATTATAAGCAGATTTCTAGTATTCCACCTGAAGTCTACACCTCAGGGCAACCTGTTTCATTTGGAAACAAGGCATCTCTCCTCTGAATTACTGTCTATTACTGTTATTGGAACATAATACTAAGGAAAGAGGGAAATGATCTTGTAATCTAGAAAATAGATCATGTGTGCTTACCTCATGGAGAACTGAACCAGAAACCAATAAACTTACTTTATGGGCAAATAAGCAGAGAAAAAGAAGGAGGTAAGTTCCTAATTCCGATATCATCAATTAGATAACCCACTTACTCCCTACTCCCTCACGTGAAAGGAGAGGTAATAATTCCTCTCATACTTTACCTCCTAAGGGATCAAGTTAAAATTCCCCGCAACTCCAGAGAACAGACTGCCTGAGATAAACATTTTCTTAAAGTAAATTATAGGAACACTAGTGTTTTTGGGTTTTTGGGGTTTGTTTTTTTTTTTTTCTTCTTGGCCTAATTTCCAATCCAAAAGTTATGTGAATTTCTTAGTAATATGCTTTAGATTGTGTATAAATTCCCAAAGAGGTAAGCACACATATTTCTTCTAAGATATTTTTAAAGTTTATTTAAGCAATTTCTACACGCAATATGGGGTTCAAACTCATGACCCCTAGATTGAAAGCTACATGCGCCACTGACTGAACCAGCCATGCACCCCTTCTTCTAAGATATTTTATCCTCACTTAATCTCTGTATATTTTCTTATGTGTCTAAAATTAAACTTCTGTAGACTTCTTCCAGTCCTCTACACCTGTCTTTCCATGAACAATATAAAAACCCATTAGTGAATGCAAGCAATCCTTTAATCTTTTCTCCTCAAATCCAGGAAAGGATAGAGAATGCCTAACAGGTATAAATTAATATCTTTAATGTCTCTCTTGTTATTTATAAATAAATGTTATATCCTTTATAACAAACCCCCTTTCAACCACACTGGAGTTTATGTTAATGTAATGATTTTTGGAAAGCCCCTAAGGTTGGGGGCCAGTTGCCAGGGGAACCAACTATGAATAGTGGCTAGGACTTCTTGTCCTAACCTTTGATTTCCAGGAGGGGAGAGGGGCTGGGGATTGAATCAGTCACCAGTGGCCAATGGTGTAATCAGCCATGCCTATGTAATGAAGCTGCCATACAACCCCCAAAGAAGAGTGTCTGGGAATCCTCCAGATTGGTGAACATGTGGAGATTGCAGCAAAGTGGTGTAACTACAGAGAGCATGGCAGCTCTGCACCCCTTCCCATATACTTGCCCTATACAGTTCTTCTATTTGGCTGTTCCTGAGTCATATCCTTTTATAATAAACCAGTGATCTAGTAAATAAGATATTTCTCTGACTTCTGTGAGCCATTTTAGCAAATTAATTGAATCCAAGGAGGGGGTTGTTGGAATTTCCAATCTATAGCCAGATGGTCAGAAGCATAGGTAACCACCTGAACTTGGAATTGACATCTAAAGGGGGTGAGGGGCCATCTTGTAGGACCGAGCCCTTAACCTGTGGGGTCTGATGCTATTAAGACACTAGACAGTGTCTTAATTCAGTTGAATTGCAGGACGTCCAGTTGGTGCCTGAAAATCGTTTGAGGCAGGGACCTCTACATCAGAATTGGATACAGAACCCTCTTCACATACCATTTGGGAACATTCAATCTTGTTTGGAGAGTGAAAATTTCAAGAAACAAGGTTTGGGGGATGGCAGCATAAACTGCCAAAACAACCATCTTGTGTTTTTTTGTTTTGTGTTTTCTAATTTGCTTTTTTTTAATTCACAAATTACCACTTGTGTGAGTAAATCAAAATAGTTATTTTGATTTCATATAGAAAGAACTTAATGTAAATATTGAATCATCCAGCAACACAACTAAGTCAATGCCACATTTTCTAGTTGAATTATTCAATGAAAAAAACTTGAGTAGATTATTGTTTTAAGAGAAAAATCCATGCTTTAATGTAGGAAATAACAGGAAATTCCCTGAAATAAAAACACTGTTTTGAGGAACATACTGAATTCCCATGAGTTGATGGAAACATTTAATGTTTTACAGTTTTCCAAAGATAAAGTCCGCAATTCTGTGGCAGGCCCTGTACTCTTTCTTAATACATTGATGCCAAAAAGGAAGAGGATAGGCAGTTAGTTCCTTTCCAACTGGAATAAGAAATTATTCTAATATTAACAAGTAATTTTGCTTATAATAGACTCTCCAAAGGAAATAAAGATGGTTTACATAGGAGCGTCCTCAAAACAAAAGCATCCATTCAAGAGGAATCAGCAAGAATTTGAGCAGCTACTGAAACTATGGGCCAAGTCCAGCAGGAAGCGTAAACAGTACTTTCTACTTTAGAAAAATGCGTCTTATCTTCATGATTGTTCACCAAGACATGAAGCCAGCAACTGCTCAATATTCTGTTTTAGAGAGGATAGCACAGGGGAGCTTCCACTTACAAACCTGGACAAGAGACCAGTAATCCCGGGCCCTGGCTGTTCAATTAACAGTTTTAAACCACCACAGAAATAATTTTCAAGTAATAGAAAGAGGAAGTTTACACACCTGGAAAAGACTTAATATAACCTGGAGAATTAAATGATCCTGTGTGTACCATCCTAAATTCCTTAAATTTCATTTACATAAGAACCCTGTCAATTAACAATGGGGCGGAGTTCTGAGTGGGTATACAGGGAAATGTAAAACGTCGCCAGCCTGCTGGACTCCTTGTCCAGGACCAGTACCTTGTCTTATTCATCCTCAAGTATTCACACTACTAGGCATTTAAGATTTCTTTCAATTAAAGTACATTAAACCAAATATTATTTATAAGCTAAGATA
Organism: Mustela nigripes; assembly: GCF_022355385.1. Classification (NCBI taxonomy): domain Eukaryota; kingdom Metazoa; phylum Chordata; class Mammalia; order Carnivora; family Mustelidae; genus Mustela; species Mustela nigripes. Next base: position 134,009,835 of record NC_081562.1, read on the forward strand.
TGATTTTAAAAAGAAAAGAAATGAATAATGACAATTTTCTTATACTTTTTATTTGATCGAATTGGGAACCTTTTTTTGCCTACCCCTTTACTCCTTTTCTTTGCTTGACTCCAAGCACCTTGAGGAAAAGGAAGCTGTCTTACTCTTCTTCGTACTGTCAGTCTAGCATAGGGACAGTTCACTAACTTCTTTTTAAATGAACAACTGAGTGAATGAGTGATTCTTTGAATTCTCTCTTATTCGAAATTATCAGTATGTACTCTGGCAGAAAATCTGGTTAAGGAAATTGTGACAGAGGAACACTGAAAAATACAACCCAAAATGGATGGGATGACAATAAGTAAACAAAATAAACTCAGCATGCACATCTTATCTCCACCTGGCATATATTTAAAATCTTTATAAAACAGATATTCTGGGGTGAACAAAACTGCAAAGGGCCAATATAATAGTATCACTAGTCAACAAAGTATTTGCAAGAACATAGGGTCCAAACTCCATTAGTTCAAGTGTTAGGAGAAAGCACAAACCAGTTCAGAAGAAGCAGTCTTAAATTCTCAGTGCAAAGCAAATGGCAAAGATAAGCAATAATAAAAAAAAAGGACTTAGAATCAAAATAACGATAATTTTACTATAGATGCCACCCTGTACTCAATACCTCTCATTTTCGTCATTTACCCCTCCATTTACATCAACTTGGGAAAGATAATAATAAATCCTCTTTATTTTTGTTTAAGATTTTATTCATTTGTTTGAGAGAGAGAGAGAGAAGCGGGAGGGGCAGAAGGAGAGGGAGAAGCAGAGAGCTTGATGCAGGGCTCCATCCCAGGACCCTGGGATCATGACCTGAGGCACCCAATTGCCCCAACAAATCCTTTTTAAAAGTTATTAGCAATTTCGTAAGGGGTGTGATACCTTCCCAGTTCCCTAAGAAGATAATTTCACTAATCCAGTTTACACAAGTGCAAATTGATGTTCAGGAATTAAAGTAACTTGAACCCAGGTCTGCCTGACTCCAAAGCCCATGCTCTGTTTCCTTATTTTCATTGAGATATACTTACATATACCACACTGTGCAAGTCTAAGGTGTACACTGTGTTGATTTTATACATTTACATATTGCAATATGATTACCACGGTTGTGTTTGCTGACACTTCTATCACATCACATAATTATCATTTCTTTTTCGTAGTCAGAACAATTAAGATCTAGTCTCCTAGCAACTTTGAAGTTTATGATACAGTATTATTAACTATAATCACTATGCTGTGCATTAGCTTTCCAGAACTTGTCTACTAGTTGCAAGTAAGTACCCTCAAACATCTCTCCATTTCCTCCACCCCAAGCCCCTGGTAACCACCATTCTACTCTATTCTTGAATTCAGCTTTTTAAATGTTCCTCATATAAGTGATGTCACACACTATTTATCTTTTTCTGTCTGACTTATTTCATTTAGTATAATGCCTTCAAAGTCCATCCATGTTGTTGCAAATGGCAGGGTTTCCTTTTTCTCATGGCTTTGTAATATGCCATTATGTGTATGTGTGTGTGTATGTATACACACACACACACACACACACACACACATATAGTAATATGTATAGTAATACAGTAAATACTATATATAGTATTACATATATAATCTATATATAGCATTATATATATATGCCTATGAGTGTGTGTATGTGTGTGTGTGTGTGTATACCCACATTTTTTTTTTATCCATCCCTTGACAGACATTTAGGTTGTTTCTATATCTTGGCTATTTTGAATAATACTACAATGAATGTATGGGTGTAGAGCTCTCTCTAATATTCTTTTTTCCTTTAGATACATACCCAGAAGTAGAATTGCTGGATCATAAGTAGTTCTATTTTTAATTTTTTGAGGAACCTCCATACTGTTTTCCATAGTTAAAGCGCATGCTCTTAATCACCATCCTTAAGTGCCCTATAGTCCCAGTGGCTTCTTGACTTCTCAAGCTCAGTGTGGTTAATCCTATAAAAAAATAATAGTATCCTAAAAGACAAGAGATTGGCCTATCTTCTGATGCTGATTTCTTGCTTGGCTTTGTCTCGTTACTAAATCTAAAGAAAGAGGATACTGACAATCACCCTTCATCAAAATGTTATATAAAAATGAAATAATATATGTAATTCCATCAGTCTGACTTTTTAAAGTTTTATTTATTTTAGGAGGAGAGACTGGGAATGCACAGTGTGGGGGGGAGGGGCAGAGGGAGATGGAGAGAATCTCAAGCAGTGTCCCCACTAAGCACAGAGCCCAACATGGGGCTCAATCTCAGGATCCTGAGATTGTGACCTGAACCGAAACCAGGAGTCAGGCACTTAAACAACTGAGCCACCCAGGTGGCCCCCGCCCTGCAATAGCCCGATTTTATCGATACTAACATCACCATGGTGCAGGCAACTCGGGCATCGGGAGTATAAACCATGATCCCAAATTTTAAAAATCTTTCATTCTAGTTAAGGAGGCCAGAGAGGCAGGATATCATTTAATAATTGCTAAGCAATTCGACATAGCCTGAAAATGTTGTGTTCTTTTGCTAGAAAGCAGAGTCCATGAAGGCTTGCTCACTGTGTATCCCCAGAATCTAGAATGGAGCAAGTCATGTAATCAAGCCTCCATAAATATTTGTTAAATGAAAAATAATGGATTAGTCTATTCAGACTTGAGTTAAGGCATTTTGGGGACAAAATGCTATTAACACTTACTCTTAGAATCTTAAAAAAAAAAAAAAAAGACATTTCCCTGTACTTGACCCTTTCTGATCCAACTGCCCTCCTTGTTTCTAGGTCAGCATGTTTGGAAGTCCATGGTGTCCAGAATGATGCAACCATCAGAATTTTAAAAGAATATATCCAAGGAGTAGAATTTCAGCTTCTGGAAATATGGTGTGGACAGGATGGCCCGAAACCTTCACACTAAAAATGCTAAGTCAAGTATTTTATTTTATTAAGATTTTTTATTTACTTATTTGACAGAGAGTGAGAAGGTGAGAGAGACCACAAGCAGGGGGAATGGCAGGCAAAGGGAGAAGGAGGGTCCCCACTGAGCAGAGAGTCCAAAGCAGGTCACGATCCCAGAACCCTGGGATCGTGACCTAAGCCAAAGGCAGATGCTCAACTGACTGACCCACCCAGGTGCCCTTAGGTCAAATATTTTAAAATCACTCTTCTACATGCATAAATGAACTTAAGAGATAGTGAGGTAAGTTCTAAGACCAAGAATAAAGCAGAAGCACAAGTCTATTTAGGGTATGTGGATGCTGAAGCCACCTGTTATGTTAAGGCACCTACTGACAAGAGATGACTCAGAGCACAGAAGATGATTATCGACATCAGAAGCTCATGCAGGATAGGAAGTCAGATCACAACCCTCCCCTGTCCCTGCTCAAAGATTATGCAGTGCTGTAGCCTCATAGAAAGCATCTATGAGAAAAGGCATTGTCTTGGTGGGGGCAATAGACAGGAAACATGACTGAGTATGAGGAGCGGGGGAGCTACCCTGATCATTGTGTCCACAGGAAGCCCTGCACAAAGGTCTGGGACATAAATTCACTCTAATGCAGTCTGGGAAACCACAAGCCAGGAATTTCCTTCTAAAAAAAGGCATCAGCAGAAGCAAGTGGAGGGTTGGACCTTCAACCCATTTTGACACCCAAGAGATCACAATTTGAGACTCTATTTTACAAGCAGTTTAACTCGCCTGAATGGATTAGGTCTTCCAATATGGCTTGAACAATGGCTGACCTCATCTGGCCTCAGTTAACCATGCTAGATCTCCTGAAAACAAAAAACAAAAAACCTGAAGCAGCTAAATCCCAAGCTGGGATGGATTTTCTTAACTCCTTGATTTCTAGAAGAATTGCTACTGGCAATTGTCATTCTGCAGACAAGTTGCTGTAGTTGATGTCTCCAGAGGGCTCCATGATTCTCTTCCATCCACGCACAGATCTATTTACACTCAGTGTTTTAAAAATCAGGTTATATCATTAATATGTCTTTTGTTTTAAATGTGTAGCCCTCTGAGAGAGAGAGACTGATTGACCTCTGCTAAAGCAAAAGGAGCCAAGGAAAGCAGACAGCATTCCTTCTTCCTATGTCCTTTATCTTTTTCCTGCAAATCTGGTTGGGAAAGAAATTGTAGTTCTTACTACATGGTTATGATTTTGTCATCTTATGCTAGTGAGTTTTTTTTTTTTTACTTTTCCCTTCACTCCTAAGGAGTAGATGTATCCAATGTTCAGTATTCTAAGCAGATCGAAGATAGTGATTTGAGATTCAGTAGCATCTGTTCTGCCAAAGCCCTGACAGGAACTTCAGGGTCCCACATAAGGCAGTGACAATGATAAGCTTGGGTATATCTTTATGGATATATGTTGGGGGCTTTAGCTCAGTCAAGTGGAATGAGAGAGCCAGAAGGACCTGGTCCAGTGACCTGTTCTATAAATACATTACAGGTGGGGTCCCAAGGCTCCAGGCTGCAACAAAACTTTTATGAACGGTGAAACAAAAGGCAGAATTTCAAATGCCAAATTTTAGATATGTAGCCAATAAACATTCCTATATATCACAGGATTTTTTTTTTTTAAAGTAGTCTCCAGCTAGGCATGGAGCCCAATGTGGGGTTCAAACTCATGACCCTAAGATCAAAACCTGAGCTGAGATCAAGAGTTGGACACTTAACTGACTGAGCCATCCAGATGCTCCACAGGATTTTTTTTTTTTTAAGTAATATCATAAGGTTTTGCCTGGCTACAAAAGAGAATTTAGAAATTTAGAATTCAGAAAATTTAGAAAATTCAGAGATAATGTAAATGAAAAAATTTGTGACTTGGTGCACAGAACGGGATTGATTAATCCTTGGTTCCTGATGTAGATGCTCATCATTGGTCTAGCACAGCCTGCTTGTATTTATTTTATTTCTCCCAAATCGCCTTCAGGATGTGAAAAAAGGTTAGCTGTGGAAACACTTTTTAAGCATACATCAATCAAACCTCTCCAAGATGTAAAATTTTATTTCCCCATTGATGCTGTCACTTCAGAAATTTTACTGAGTGTAAATATAAACAAAAAATTTGTTTGTTTTGTTTGCTTTTTTTTGTTTTTTGTTTGTTTTGTTTGCTTTTATTCTTTCTAAGTTTTTTTGCATAGTTGAAATATTCAGAACTCGGTGCTGGTAAGGGCATAGGAACCAGTTCTTTCTGGATTTTTAGTCACACAGAAATATTAATGTTTATGTAATAAAGTTTATTAAAATTTTCCTTTATGATTTTGAAGTTTTGCCATATCTAAGGAAAGCCTTTTTCCTCAGCCTATCACTCTTACTGTCCCAAAATTATAAAAATGCAACTATTTTTTCCCCTACTATTTCTCTGGTTTGGCTTGTTTGGGGTTTTTTTTTTTACTCTTTTTTTCTCTTTTTAAAAATTTTTTAAGCAGGCTCCATGCCCAGTGTGGAGCCCAACACGGTGCTCCCTCCGTTGTTTTGGTTTTGTTTTTTTTTTTTTTTTAACCTTACTTATTTCCTGTAAGATAATAGGAACTTTAGAAGACCAACCTCATTGTAGACCATGGACAGTAACAGTTAATTTTTCAGCCCAGTCAGAAAGAAAAATCCTTTAGGTGAGCTTATATTAGCAAAACTGAAAGTCGTTTCTATTTCTTCAGTAGTTTTCCTAGAAAACTGCTTAAACCATCATATCCTCCCTTAGGAACGAAAATCACTCTAAATAAATTAACCTTTTCTTGGTCCTAGGATCATCACTGTATGTGCATTGTGAGTGTGTGTGTGTGTGTGTGTGTATGCATATACATGTAAATAACTAAATATATAGATAACTAGATGATTTTATAAAGTTTGGAGACAGTGGAAGTCACTTCCAGGCAGAGTCCAGACTGCTGCTTTTAATTAGTAGGAGGTTTTTAACTGGATTTACTTCTTTTTCTCCCACCTATCCCACTAACTTCAACTTTCCCCCTTATTAGTAGGTCTCCTTCGCCTTCATTCTGAATGGATGGATTCCTTCTGGAAGTGAACATTCCCAGGGCACTAAGTTGCTCACTCTGTTTCTTATACAAATTAGTGAACTTTTTATTTCTTTGTTAACAGGAGAATGTGCCTGTTTTCAGGTAGCTGTTTCTGCCAACCTTTTGAAAGACCCCGCTAGGCTTAGGCTTTGGGGTTACAGAGAACTGGGCGTTAATGGTGGGGTGAGGTGATAGAGCACACTGCCGAATGGTGAATAGGTGTGCTATGTTCTCTGTTACCGATGCATAGACCTCTTGCACTGAGCCCAATGGTTGGCACATAGTAAAACTTTGATAAATGTTGAATGAATGAGTAGATAAAACCATATACCACAGAAGGAGTCATTTTCTTCCTTTTCTAAAATTCCTCCTGGTCCATAAAATGGGCATTTTTTCCAAGCTCCCCTCCCCCTCAACCTCCCAGAGAAGTGGGGAGAAAGTTGCTGCTTGCTGTTCACTTCTCACTGGCTCTTCACTCTGCCTGGTGAAGCGGGGGTCGGGGGGAGCCCGAGGTGGTGTTCACGTTCACTTCCTGAGAATGGACTCTGTGAAAGTGCACCCTCGGGAAAGGCACGTCTCCTTGGCTTTTTCTTGGGCAGCTCTGCTCTACGAGCTGCACTTCCCCACCGATTATTCCTGCCTTGTCCAGTCAGAAGGTACTGCTGAGTACACCCACCCCTGTGGGCAGCCACATCATCCCACTCTCTGCCCAGGATCCCATGAGTGTGATCAACTTAGGGAAGTACCAACAAGAAGCCCATGTGACCAGGGATCCAAGCACAACAGTAAAGCTCATGTATTGATCCCTGACCTTCTCATGTATATATTCTGAATTTCAGAGCCCAGAGGAGAGAGTGACATCATTAATTGGGTTCTTAAACCCTATTAAGAGAACTAGCTAGCAACTGTAAATGACAGAGACCACATGAACAGTACTTGCACTATGAATGAGGAAAAGGCAGAGCATGAGGGAGGAGAATAGTGAGTTAGTCCCTCAGGAAGACAGTCTTCTGGTAAATTCTTGTGGCTTTCCCATGCTGGGCCAAAAGAAACTCCGTGATAATTCAGTCCCTTCCCCCATCTTTCCCCATATTTTCCCTCCTCCCCCAGATGCATAGAAAATTTCTCAAAGTTCTGGTTGTGATCATTTCTCCCTGGGAGATGTGGAAAGGAGAACAAATGTCAGTCTTTTAAATGTGTTTATATATTATGAGCTTAAAAAAAATGTAATTCAACCCAACTTTCCTGGTCATTGCTGACCTGTTCCAGAAGTGTTTTAGTTCTCAAAATTATTACATTTTATCTCTTAATTAAGGTAAAGCAGGTGTTATGCTTATTATTACCAATAGTATTATTAAAGGAAAAGGGTGATGAAGGCAAAAATTAAGTATGCCTTTTTTTTTTTCATATTGGAGACAAACAAAACTGGTGGCAAGCAGGCCCTGAATTCTGATATCATGGGTGAAATGCTCAGAGCTCAAGACTGGTCATAAGCTTGGACCACTGTGGAAGACACAGGAGACTGGCTCTTGGTTTTCCCCTGCAGAACAAGAATGGACCAGAGCAATCCTGGCTGCTACACTCATCTTCCTGCTCATTGAGATCATCATGTTCACCTGGCTCCTGATGGCAGTGTGTGTCCACCTGGCCTCTCTAATGTCCATGTCTCATCATCCCCATCATGTCAGAGAGCCCAGATCTTTTAAGGCAGCTTCTCCATTTGGCCTGCGCCCAAAGAGAACAACCAATCACTGAGCTTCAGAGAGATGGTGGGGCCACTCTGGACAATAAATCCCTTTCCACTTCTTTGAATGGAATGTCCTTCAGACTCCCATATACAACTAGTTTCTCTGGTAGAGTTTCCAGGGAGAATCACCAGAATAGAGAGGAGTAGGCCACTTCTCCAAACTCAGAGCATCCAGAGAAAGATGAGGATTCAAGCACAGATGTAACTGACCCTGATTGCCAAGGAGAATTGAGTTAATGCTATGCAATGCAGGCAAGGAAGAATATGTTTAGAAGAGGAGGTCCCTTAGGGTGTCTCTTTGTACCACCATGTTGAGTGACAAAATTCAACTGAAAATTACAATAGTATTTGTCTTCCTATGTCTGATGTCTGACTTTTTGTGGAAAAAAAAAAGGTAAAGAAATGTGTTAGCTAATGCTAAGGTGGTAACCATATTGCAGTATATTGAGTATTGAGTCAACATGTTGTGCACCTTAAAACATACAATGTTATGTGTCAATTATATCTTCATCAAGCTGAGGGGGTGCAGATAATATAATGATGATGAAAAAAGAAAATTACAAAAAGGAGGGAAGATGGAGGAGTAGAGGACCTTAAGCTTACTTCCCCCAGCAGATAAACTGGATGACACTCATTTCAGTGTACATAACCCAGAAAATGACTCAGTGAACTAGAATGAACTCTAGAACCAAAGGTAGAGAAGAGGCCACACTGGAGAAGATAGGAAAGGCAAAGACACGATTTGAGACCTAAACAGATTGTGGTGGTCTGTGGACAGCAGGGATCCAGGAGTGCAGTGAAAGTGAGAGACAGATGATGACAAGAGGGACCCTACAGAGGGAAGACAAACTCCTATAACATTTGGCCTTGAAAGTAAGAGGGGTTGAATTTAGTGAGTTCTAATAACCAGCAGGACTTAAAGCTAGAATTCTAGAGATCAGTAGGCTCTGCTCTGGGATAGTCCCAAGGGTATTAGGAAGTTGAGTCTCCACCCTTCCAGAGGCAGCATGCCTAATAACCTGAGCAGATACAGCACAGAACCAGCAGTTAGGAGGATGCCTGGGGCATACAGGAGGGAGAGCGATTTGTTCATCACAGAGCATATCCCAGAGAGACAGGAATCTCAGAGACACCCCTCCAGGAACAAAGGAGGTAGCCAGTGCCATTTTCCTCCCCTTGCAGGAACACACGACCCCTTGTGGGAACTAGCACTGCCTACCTTGCTTACACCAAGCCTCACCCTCCCAGCATGTCAGCAGATCTATCCTCCCCAGTTCTGCTTGCCTTAGTCTCAGCAACATGGGGCCACTTGCCAAGAAGATCAGCACAAAACTTGTCGACACTGAGTTTTCCAGCCTACGCTTTTTGCAGGGTCTCCAACCTCCGTCATCTAATCCCAGCTTCAGTAACCCCAGGTCTCATTTAGCAAACAGACCAGCATGTATTTTGTTAAAATTCTCCCCACCCCTACCAGGCATCAAACATTGCCCGCAACAGACAGAGATCCACCACAGACAAGTGGACTGAGGGGAAAACAGCAAGAGAACAACAGGGCACACAAAACACACACAGGAGCCACTCCCTGAAGAACCAGACCCTGGGGACAGGACACAGCACAGCAAGGCATTTCAGGACCTCTTCATAAGGCCATGACCTTCAAGAGCAGGAGACGTAGGTGACTTCCCTAACACACAGAAACAGACACAGAAAGTTAGACAAAATGTGGAGGTAGAGAAATACATCCTAAATGAAATAACAGGACCAAGCCACAGCAAGAGACCTAAGCAAAACAGATATACGTAATGTGCCTGACGGAGAATTTTTTTTTTTAAAGATTTTATTTATTTATTTGACAGAGATCACAAGTAGGCAGAGAGGCAGGCAGAGAGAGAGGAGGAAGCAGGCTCCCTGCTGAGCAGAGAGCCCGATGCGGGGCTCGATCCCAGGACCCTGGGATCATGACCTGAGCTGAAGGCAGAGGCTTTAACCCACTGAGCCACCCAGGTGCCCCCTGACAGAGAATTTAATGATCATAAATATACTCCCTGGACTTGAGAGAAGAGTGGAGGACATCAGTGAGACCCATAACAAAGAGATTTTTTTTAAAAAAGAAACAGAGATGAGGAACACAATAAAGCAAGTTAAAGATATACTTGATGGAATAAATAGCAGGCTAGATGAAGCAGAGGAACAAATTAATGACCGGCAAGACAGAGGAATGAAAACTAACCAAGCTGACCAAATGAGAGGAAAAAATTATGCAAATTAAGAACAGTCTTGGGGAACTCAGTAAATCCATCAAGCATAATAACATTTGCATTACAGGAATCCTAGAGGAATAAGAGAGAGAAAAGAGAGCAGAAAATAAATTTGAGGAAATAATAACTGAACACTTAACCTAATCTGCAGAAGGGAACATATCCAGAACCAGGAGGCACAGAGATACCCCCCAAAAATCAACCAAAGGATGTCCTCACCAAGACATATAGTAATTAAAATGGCAAAAAAAAAAAAAATAAATAAATAAAAAAGAAAGAAAAACTTTAAAACCAGCAAAAGAAAGCAATTACATAGAAGGGGGAACCCCATAAGGCTATCAATGGATTTTTCAGCAGAAACTTTGCAGGCCAGAAGGGATTGACATGATACATTCAACGTGCTGAGAAGGAAAAATTTGTGACCTTGCTATCCAGCAAGGCTATCATTCACAATAGAAGGAGAGACAAAGTTTCTCAGACAAAAAAAAAAAAAAAACAAAGGAGTTCATGACCACTAAACCAGCCCTACAAGACATATTAAAGGTGACACTTCGAGTGGAAAGGAAAGACCATGAATGAGAATATGAAAAACAAGTATTTGTAAAAATCACTCAAGAGAGTCACAAAATAAAAAGATGTAAAATATGACACCATATACCTAAAATGTGGCAGGAGAGGAGCAAAGAACTGGTTCAAATTTAAGTGACCATCAAATTAAGATAGACTGCTATATGAAGGAGATATAATATGCAAACCCAATGGTAACCACAAGTAAAAAACAGTAACAAGTAAGCAAAGAACAAAGAGAAAGGAATCCAAGTATGTCACTAAAGAAAACCAGCAAACCATAAAAGAAAGCAAGAGAATAAAGAACCAGAGAAAAACCTACAGAAACAACCACAAAACAAGTAACAAAATGGCAATAAATCCATATCTGTCAATAATTACTTTGATTGTAAATGGACTTAACACTCCAATCAAAATAGTAGGGTTACAGAGTAGATTTAAAAAATATATATATATGAGACCCACCTAAATGTTGCCTACAAGAGACTCATTTCAGACCTATAGATACCTGCAGATTGAAAGTAAGGAGATAAAGAAACATTTATCATGCAAGTGGATATCAAAAGAAAGCCACTGTAGCAATACTTATGTCAGACAAAATAGACTTTAAAACATTTAACAGTGTTAAAGAAGACAATCCAATAAGAATATATAGCAGTTGTAGATGTTTATACACTCAACATGGGAGCACCCAAATACATAAAGCAGTTAATAACAAACATAAAGGAACTAATTTATAATAATACAGTAATCATAGGAAGCCTTAACACCCCACTCACATCAATGGACAGATCATCCAAACAGAAAAGCAACAAGGAAACAGTGACTTTGGTTTGGTTTGGTTTGAAGATTTTATTTATTTAGTTGACACAGAAAGACAGAGAGAGCACAAGCAGGGGAAGTGGCAGGAAGAGAGAGAAGCAGACCCCCCAGGGAAGAGAGAGACTGATGCAGTGCTTCATCTCAAGACCCTGGGATCATGACCTGAGCCAACGGCAGACACTCAACGGACAGCCACCCAAGCACCCTGGAAACATGACTTTGAATGACACACTGGACGAGTTGGATTTAAAAGATGGATTGAGAACATGCCATCCTAAAGCAGCAGAATATACATTGTTTTCAAGTACATATGGAACATTCTCTAGACAACATCACATACTGGCCACAAATCAAGTCTTAATAAATGAAAAAGATTGCAAGTCATACCATGCATCTTTCCTGACCACAATGCTATAAAACTAGAAACAAACCACAAGAAAAATCCAGAAAGATCACAGATACATGGTGGTTAAATAACATGCTACTAAACAATGAGGGATCAACCAAGAAACCAAAGAAAAAATAGAAAATTACATGGAAACAAGTGAAAATGAAAACACAATGATCCAAAACCTCTGGGACACAGCAAATGCATTTCTAACACGGAAGTTTGTAGGAATACAAGACTATCTCAAGAAGCAAGAAAAATCTCAAATAAACAACCTAAACTTACAACTATATGGGCTAGAAAAAGAACAACAAACAAAACCCAAAAACCAGCAGAAGAAAGGAAATAATAAAGATCAGAACAGAAATATACAAACAAAACAAAGACAATAAAAGAGATCAATGAAACCAGGAGCTGTTCCTTTTTTAAAAAAATCAACAAAATTGATAATCCTCTAGCCAGATTCATGAAGAAAGAAAAATGACTGAAATAAACACAATCACAAATGAATGAAGAGAAAGACCAACACAAATACAACTGTGTGAAAATATTATGAAAAATTATATGCCAACAAGTTGGACACCCTAGAAGAAATGGTTAAATCCCTAGAAACATATAAATCACCAAAACTGAAGCAAGAAAAGATTAAAAAATTTAAATATACTAAAAACCAGCAAAGAAATTGAATCAGTAATCAAAAAACTCCCAAAAAACAAAAGTCCAGGACCAGATGGCTGCACAGGAAAATTCTGCCAAACATTTAAAGAAGAGTTAATACCTATTCTTCTCAAACCATTGCAAAATATAGAAGAGGAAAGAAAACTTCCAAATTCATTCTATGAGGCAAGCATTACCCTAGTTCCAAAACCAGGTAAAGACACTCCACAAAAACAAAGCAGAAATCCAATGTCTCTGATGAATATAAATGTCAGAATCCTCAACAAAATACTAGCAAACTAAATCCATTGTTAAAATGTGTATACTACCCAAAGCAATCTACACATTTAATGCAATTCCTATCAAAATACCGTCAGCATTTTTTACAGAATTGGAACAAACAATCCTAAAATTTGTTTGGAAACACAAAAGACCCCACACTGACAAATAAATCTGTAAAAGGCAGGGGAAATGGAGTTATATAATTCCGACTTTAAATTTCACTACACAGCTGTTGTACCCAAACAGTATGGTGCTGGCACAGAAACAGACATATAGGTCAGTGGAGCAGAATAGAGAGCCCAGAAATAAACCCATGATTATGTGGTCATTAATCTTCAACAAAGGAGATAAGAATGCACAATATGAAAAAGACAGTCTCTTCAACAAATGGTGCTGGGAAAACTGGACAGCTACATGCAAAAGAATGAAACTTGACCCCTTTCTTACACCACTAGCACACACACACTAAATTCAAAATAGGTTAAAAAAGTAAATGTGAGACTTGAAACCATAAAAATCGTAGAAGAGAATACAGGTAGTAATTTCTCTGACATTGGCCTTACCAAAATTTTTCCAGATACATTGCGTAAGGCAAGGGAAATAAAAACAAAAATAAACTGTTGGGATTATATCAAAATAAAACCTGCACAGTGACAGAAATAATCAATAAAACTAAAAGGCAATCTACTGAATGAGAGAAGATATTTTTTTTTAATTTTTTATTTTTTATAAACATATATTTTTATCCCCAGGGGTACAGGTCTGTGAATCACCAGGTTTACACACTTCACAGCACTCACCAAATCACATACCCTCCCCAATGTCCATAATCCCACCCCCAAATGTCATATCCAATCAAGGGTGAGTATTCAAAATATATAAAGAAATGATTAAACTTAACATCCAAAAAACAAAATAATTCAATTTAAAATGGGCAGAAGACAAGAACAGATATTTCTCCAAGGAAGACATCCAGATCACCAATAGATGCATGAAAAGATGCTCAACATCATCAAGGAAATGCAAATTAAAACAATGAGATATCACCTCACACCTGTCAGAATGACTAAAATAAAAAAACACAAGAAACAATAAGTGTTGGCGACGATGTGGGAAAAAAGGAAACCTTGTGCACTATTGGTGGGAATGCAAATTAGTGCAGCCTTTGTGGAAAACAGTATGAAGTTTCTCAAAAAGTTAAAAAAATAAAACGAACTATAATTCAGTAATTGCTTTACTGGGTACTTACCCCCCAAATGCAAAACCCCTAATCCAAAGAGATATGTGTATCCCTGTGTTTATAGCAGTATTATAGCAGCCAAATTATGTAAGCAGCCCAAGTGCCCATCAATAGGTGAATGGATAAAGAAGATATGGTATATATACAACAGAATATCATTCAGCCACAAAAAGAACGAAATCTTGCCATTGATAACAACACGGACGGACCTAGAAAGGACAATGCTAAGCAAAATGAATCAGGGAAAGACAAATACCATATGATCTCACTCATATGTGGAATTAAAGAAACAAAACAAAAAAGCAACGGAAAAAAAGAGAAAGACAAATCAAGAAACATGCTCTTAACTATAGAGAACAAACTGTAGTTGACCAGAGAGGAGGTGGGGGGGGGGTGGATAAAACAGGGGGTGGGGATTTAATGAGCACTGCGGGTATATGGAATTGTTGAAACCTGTATGGCACACTAATATAACACTATGTTAACTATCCTGGAATTAAAAATAAAAATGTAATGAAAAAATAAATTCATCAAAAAAACTAAATTTTAAAAAATTAGAAATGGTACCATACAATCCCTTAATTCTACCTCTGGGTACTTACCTGAGAACAAAAATTCAGAAAGATATGCATCTCTATGTTTATTGCAGCATTATTTACAATAACCAAGATAGGGAAGCAACTTAACAGTTCATCAATAGATGAATGGATAAAAATATGTGGTTTGTGTGTGTGTGTACCATATGTACATATGTACCATATGTACATATATATACATATATATGTATACACATATATGTATATATACATGTATATACATGTAATTGTATATATGTATGTGTATACATATATATGTATATATATGTACATATGGTATATATGTATATATATATGTATATACATATATATGTATATATATGTACATATGGTATATATGTATATATATGTACATATGGTACACACACAGGAATATATATATGTGTATATATATATATGTATACATATATATGTATATGTATATATATGTACATATGGTACACACACAGGAATATTGCTCAGTCATAAAAAAGAATGAAATATTGCCATTTGCGACAACAGGGATAGACCTAGAGGGTATTATGCTAAGGGAAATATAAGCCAGGCAGAGAAAGGCCAATAACCATATGGTTCCACTTAAATGTGGAATCTAAAAAACACAACAAATGAACAAACAAGAAGAAAGAAACACTCATATATATAGGGAACAAACTGGGGATAGAAGGATGGGCAAAATGGGTGAAGGGGATTAAGAGGTACAAATTTACAGTCAAGAAATAAATCACAGGGATGAAAAGTACAGCACAGTGGTGAGCATTTAATTATGTATATAATTATTGAACCATTCTGTTGCATGTCTGGAAGTAATTTATTTTTTTTAAGATTTTACTTATTTATTTGAGAGAATGTGCACACACAAGGGGTGGGGGGAGGGGCAGAGGGAGAAGCAGACTGCCCACTGAGCAGGAGCCCAACCTGGGGCTCAATCCCAGGACCCCAGGATCACAACCTGAACCAAAGGCAGATGCTTAGCCAACTGAGCCACCCCAGCATCCCGAAAGTAATTTAATATTATCCATCAACTATACTCCAATAAAAATTTTAAAAATTGTTTTTAAATGCAAAAAAAAGACAGAAAATTACAACAACCCAATTTGGGGAGGACTGTTAATGGTCCAGAGCTTTTAGGAATGAACGTTTAGGTCATTCCACCAACCATGACCCGCTAAGGTGCTTGCTGTGACCACATGACTGGACACAGAAACAGTGACCGGTAATTATTGCATTTCTTCCCTTTTTTGGTATGAATGTGTTTGCATGTGTGTTACCAAATACTCTGTTTTCTTCCCCTTCCCTTTATCATCTAATATAAGAGGTATGAATAACAGCTTACTTTATATATCCCGGTATTTAAGTTAGAGGGTGTCAAACAGAGGTGTGAACATGTATGACTCTATTATTGTCTTTATTTGGAGATTAAGTCAGGATTAAGGAGATGTGCACGGGTGCCAGGGTGACTGAGGAAGGATAGTCTGTAATGGTAATGTAATGTAATGAGCCCATTTATTCGAACACTAATCTAGATGTCGCTGTGGAGGTATTTTGTGGATTCAAGTCCATAATCAGTTGACTTTAAGTAAGGAAGATTATGTTTGATAATTTAAGTGTATGTGATTTGCTCCACCAAAAGGCCCTAAGAAGAGAACTGAAGCTTCTTTGAGGAAGAAGAAAGTCTCTGCCTGTGGATAGAGCTTCAGCTTCTGCCTGCTCTTCCCTAACACCTGTTAAGGACAGGGAGCAACAATGAGTGGAATGTATGGGTCCACCAGGCTAGATCGTACCCCTCTGCCTCTCAGAAAAGTCAGTCAGTGAAGAGAATTTGGACAGCAGATTGCTTTGAGTTGCTGGCTGGTGAGTTTATACAAAAGATTAAAATTAGTCTTGCAAAAGAAGTGAAGGAGAAAGTTAAGTTTAAGGTAATTAAGCACGTTTCCCCCCATTAACTCCTATTCTCCTTTAGAACATAATTTTCAGGGTACCTGGGTGGTGCAATTGGTTAGACATCTAACTCTTGGTTTCCGTGCAGGTCATGATTTCGGGGTCGTGAGATAGAGCCCCACATTCCGCATTGGTCGCACCTGCTCAGCAGGGAGTCGGCCTCTCCTCTCCTCTCTCTGCCCTCCCCCTGCTCAGCCACACACACTCTTTCTCTCTCTCTCTCAAATAAATAAATCTTTTAAAAAAAGAAAAGAAAAGAAAAGAACATTATTTTCAACGGGAGAGTGGGATTTGTTCTTGAGGATCAAAAATATATACTTTCTATATATAATGCAGATGTATGTAAAGTTCATAAACAGATATACAATATATTGTGGTATTAAAATTTCATGGCAGGGATGATTGGTAAAAATTGTCTAAAAAGGGTGGTAATGAAAAAAAAGGTTGAGAAATAACTGCCTTAGAAAGACTTCCTAAATATTGCTGTTGTGTGCTCTTTTTTTAAATATCACCATTGTGTGCTTTTTTTTTTAATTCGTGGAAATAGCATTGTTCCATTTTCTTTCTGCAAGAAAAAAATACATTCACATTATAAAAATAAACATAGATAAAAGATTGTTAACTATCCCACCCGGAAATAACTACTATTGCACATTTAGGGCTGCATGTGGGTGGGTGTGTATATGTGTGTGTGTGCGGGCACACAAGCTTTTTTCCTATAGATATTTTTGCTTCTTAGTACTTATTGTGTGAAATTACACAATAAGTACTATTTTGGAAATGTTTTTTCCACTTAATATTGCAATTAGCTTTCTATGTGGCAAAGATCAATGGAGAGCATAATTTTAATACCTGCATGATATGTCACCGCCTAATGTAGTTAACCAACCTCAATTAGTGTTTGTAAACATTGCTGTGCTGGACATCCTGGTCTTACCTTGTTATTGTTTGAAGATAATAGTCCTGAGAGAGGAAGAGCTAAAGTCTAGGAACTTCCTCTGCAGCAATGAGACATGTTGCCAAGCTATCTGTTCAGTAAATAGATTTCCACAATCGTATTAATGCCTTCATAGTATTCCATTTAAAAGATATCATATTTTTTTTAAATCAATACGATACTAAGTGATGGGTAATTCTTTGTCATTATAAGCAATCCTGTAAAACCTCTCAGACCTGACTATTTTCACAGGCAGAACCTCTACGTGGAATTAGTGGACCAAGAGTGAATAATTAAAACACACACACACACACACACACACACACACACACACACACACACACCAACTTTTTAATGTCTTTGAAATGCTATTCCCATTTACCCTCTCTTTGAAGTGATTAAACACTTAGGAATCACAACATTTCTGGCCTCATGGCTTGTGACTATGTCCCCCATAGGATCAGTGTCTGAATGTATCTGAAGGACTCCATCCCTTTATGTCCTGCTTTCTTGTAGATTATAAGGAAAGGCCAAGGTGTCTTCACTTACCAGTGCCTGAGGCCCCTGAAGTAGACATAGCAACGGGCATTACAGAGAAGCCTGTAGCTCCTCCCTAAAAGCCGATTTCAAATGACGAAGTGTAGGAAAGTTTTCCTACTGGCTTCCCGGCCTGCTGTTACCTTTGCTTTATTTTGTTTTCATTTTTAGGTCTGGACCCGCCAGGATGACAGTCTCGTGTTATACATTGCCCATTGACACAGGAGTTGGGAAATTATTTCTGGACAAGAGCCCTCATCACGCTCACAGAGTACTCACTTGCTTATTTTTGTTTCTGTTTAACAATGAAACCGTCAGGGGCAAGATATCCAACAAATGATCCTCCAGTGTCTTTATAAATTCATACCAGTCTCCCTGTCACCCACAGATGGGTGGAAAACCCCTGCAAGTCACATCATTCTGTTGTGGAAACTACTGCTAGGCTCTCCTTTATCTAGATTTCTTTTTTTAGATTTCTAAATGTCTTCTCCATTTCCCACCCCTCACCCAGAGCTAACCCGAGGCTACTAGCTCTGGATCAGAGGTTTGAGTGGGTGACCTTGCTATAGAGGATCCGGTCACAGAAGCTGTGACCTCACTTGGGAGGGTGGGGAAGGAGGAAAAATCCAGCACTCGGAAACATCTCCGCTTCTGGGTCCCCGGCTGATCGTTTGACTTCAGGACCTCCCCTCCCGTCTTCTCAAAATCTCTCTTCAGGTTATCTCGTCTTACGAATAAATGAATGTAGGAATCAAAGGTAATTCTGAGGGGCACCTGGGTGGTTCAGTCAGTTAAGCATCTGCCTTCAGCTCAGGTCATGATCTCAGGGTCCTGGAATGGAGCCCCGAGTGGGGCTCCCTGCTCAGTAGAGTGCTTCATCCTCTCCTTCCAACTCATGCTCTCTGTCTCTCTCTCTCTCTCTCAAATAAATAAATAAATAAATAAATAAATAAATAAAATCTTTTAAAATGTGATTCTGGGGGAGGGGGGATTCATACTTTTAAAACTGTGGCAAAACACACATCACATAAAATTTACCATCCTCTACACTTGACATAAAGTACAGCCACATTGTTGTGGTACCATTACCACCATCCACCCACAGAACTCTTTTTGTCTTGCACACCTGAAACTCTGTATCCATGAAACAAAACCCTCCCATCCCTTCCCTGCAGCTCATGGGTGTTTGGCCTGAGCAGCTAGGAGAATGGGGGTGCCCCTCCCCTCTCCTGTGCTTACCATTGCCACTCAGCTTTAGATAATGTCCCTTCGGTTCACCCACATCGGACTTCAATGTTTGCTTGAACCTCACATTATACATATTTTTAGTGGTGATCAGACATGTTGGTCTCCCCGTGACAGCCACCTAAAGATAACGCATGTTAATTTGCTTGGTGTCCCAGGGTTTTCCCGGTGTCTACTTCAGGGCGCTGGTGTTGCTAATCCTTCAGTGGCCAGTCTTTAGGGTCATCTAAATGACCACTGTATTCACTCTAAAAGTCATGACCCAGTAGAACCAAGGAAACTCAAAACATGAAGGAGTTGATGGTCAATAACCACATTTGTTTAGAGTTTTCAGGTTACAAATTTGCTTTGTTTTCATACACAATCACATTTCAGCACTTCAACAATCCTATAAAATAGTTGGAGTTACCATCCAATTTTTTTTTTTTTTTTTTTTGAAATGAGGAAATGGAGTCTGAAAGAGAAAGTAACTTGGCAAAAGTCATGCAAACAGTCAGGGCCTCTGTCTCTGGTTCTCCCAAGAAGGGAGAAATTCTTGAAGTTGTAGAAAATCCTCACCGTTGTAATTACTTCCAAGAAAAAAAAAATCCCAATGTACTAATTAGTTGAGTTTGGGCTACTATTTTGATTTGGTTAAGGGAGATTTAAACCTACACTTCTCGTGCTAATTTTATTTACTGGGTTATTTGAATTACCGCAATCTTGAAACCTTGCTTAAACATTCTCCTACATTGTTTTCATTATGTTAACATGACTCAGTATGTATCTTCATCTTTATTCCTGCGCCTAAATTTAGCTGCTTGCTGTCCAGCCACAGCAAACTGGATGTTCTTTTTCCTTTTAAATGGTCCCAGCTCCCATAGATCCTCTCCAGCTGACCTGCATCTTTCTGCATATTTGGCACAGCAATAAATAAATGTCCCGTGTAGTAAAGTGTATTAAATACCATAATTAAAGATTAAGTTAAAATCTCATTCTGTCCTTTTTCCTCTAGCCCCCTTCTCCTCATAACCATTCCCCCTTTCAGCTCTCAGGACCTCAGCACAGATGGTTCCTTTAGGGACAAGTCAAAATTACAGGAATCATTTTGTTTTTATCCCTCATCCTGACTTAACCCTACTTTTCACATTGACCGACAGGACACAGGGTTGACTCATCCTCAACTGGGCCCCAGAGTGTGGCGCGGGGCTCTGTGTGCAGCAGCCCCTCAGCCACGAGGCCTCCCTTGTCTTTCCCGGGGACAGATGGTGTGCTCAGTGGGGGAGGAACCAAGCAGATGTGAGCAGCTATCTTCAGGTTGTGGGGGAGAGGCACAAGGCCTGTGCTCCAGGAAAGCAGAAAAGTATCCATTTTCAAAGCCCAGTCTCCTTGCACGGAGCAAAAGGCCCCATTTCAAATGTCCTGTGATGCGTGGAATTCTGGAGAGCCATGGGAAGTGTGGCTCCCTCCTGGCTTCATGCCTGTCTCATCCATCATGAACTTTGTGAGAGTCTGTACTGGGGAGAAGGGACCTGGGTCTTTGTAAAGTCATGCCCAAAGCATCTTCCATTTCATACTGAGTCCTTTTAAGTTATTGCAATCTGTTGAAGTCTTTGGACTGGCATCCATTTTCTTTCAGTTTCTTAATGAGTCGTCTTCGACTCTAATTCAAGAGGAGGAAGAACTTTCTTCCTGATTCTCCCTCCACCTTCTCCTTTTCCCTCTCTGCTCATCCCCTACTCCCTCCCCATGACCTCCTTCTCCAACTTCTTTTTTGTCTTCTAAGCTCTCTGGCGTATATTACCTGCTGCACCCACCTGCAAATCCCAGTTAGCCATAGACTTCACTTTTTTACGTGGTTAAACTGTGCATAACTGATCTGCACAGTTTTTAATCCCCTGCCCCTCCCCCCATGCATGGGCCAAAACCCCAATGAGGATTACATTTTTTACTCTGTTTTACTCCGATGCCAAACACTCAGCCCTCACTATGAGTCTCCCATTCTTCTCATGTTCCTGATTAGCTCTTCCTTCCCCTGTAATAGAAGCTCTGGAGACAGGAAAAATAGCTGCTTCCCATTCCTCCTGAGCTGTTTATTATGTTTAATTAGCTCCTTTATGGTGATTTCTATTTTTATTGGCCAGGATAACATTTACATTTGAAAACTTCATTTTCAGCCACGGCTGACCTCTGTTTACTAAGTTAGGTCTGGCTTCCGTGACTTACCCTCCAAAAAGATTGCTACGACCTTTCAGCTACCCAGAAGACATTCATGGGTCGTGGCAGCCGGTGAGCACTTGGTGAGCTGGTGAGCATTTCAGTTCCCACCATGGAAGTTAAAAGGCAGATCTGTCACTAGCCGTGTCTGGGATGCATATGCCAGGTGTGACAAACAAAAAGAGAAACTGACAGTAAGCCGGTTAAGTTTCAAAACAACAAGAATTAAGGATCTAATAATATGCGCAGGATTAACATGCAGGGCTTTCTTCACTGGGCATGAAGTAAGATTTAAGGCAGTGGTTGACCAGCACGTCCAGAGTTTCTGGTTTTGCTACTTTATGTCTTTCATATGCTTAGCCATGTAGGAAATGCCTCAAAGTACCTTACTGGAAGAGTCTAGTCTTCCGGGGAGTTTTTCTTCACGGTGATAATGACCACAGTCAGTGGGCGTTGGGAGGTTAGGTACATGCTCTTCATTTACCTGGATGTTTGGAACCAGCAAACTGTAGGCACCCTATAGCTCTGATTTCCATCTACAGCGCCCAGATTCTTTTGGTTGCAGGTACAGAAAGTCCAATTCAAGATGACTAAAGGAAAAAGAACACTTTATTCACTTAACAAATGAAAGTCCCAGGGAAGTTAGCTAGCTTCAGATATGGGTTGGACACACGAGCTCATCTCACTGTCTCTCTTAGTTCTGCTTTGCTCTTTTGGCTCCATTCTTAAATTCTTACCTCATGATGGCAAAATGGCTGCCAGAGGTCCTTTCCTCTCATTACTTTCAGTTGGAAAAGCTCACCCACCTCTCTCTCTCTCTTGTTTCAAATAGGTTTAAAGTTTTGGAATTGGGTCTGACCTAGAATGATAGGATCACACTCCCACCTTTGAATGGTGGCTAAGGATGCAGGGTTCCATGCTGACTGCCCAAGCCTGGATTACATGTCCACCCTGAATCTCCTGGATTGAAAGGAGAGGAAGGGTAGGTTCTGTAGGGAAGTATTGGTTCTATGACCAAATGAAAGGAGGCTGGATGCCCTGCACGGGCAAAACAGTGAAAGTATACTATGCCCAGATCACACCCGCCACTGCCTTGGTGGAGTAGATATCTAATCATTTGCTCTAGCACATGCAGCTTTATTCTAGAACTTCTGAGATGGATTTGAAATTCAACTCACCCAGTTAGACGTCTCCCACACACTCTCCGGGGTGGGTACACCTAATTTCGCATGTCTGTAACTCATGTATGACTTCTCACCTGCAAGTGTTATTTCTGGTACTTGTACTGCAAATCATACATGCACCAAAATCTGGCATTCTCCTGACAACTTACATCTCCTTTGAATCATTTCCATCCAATCAAACGCTGAGTGGGAAGTAGATCACCACCTCTCCTTAGCTTTAAAGTCTTTTACATGTATGCAAGGTTTTGAAAAATCTGGACCATAATTTTATTTGGTGTGCGGGTGTGAGTGTTTGGGGATGAAGATTGATAGAAATGACTCCGAAGTTCCTGGTTAGATATGCTGTAAGAGTCACATTCAAGATTCTGTCCGCCACAAGCACCTGCTTGACCTTCATATAGTTTCAAGGACACTGAGAAAATAAAATGCTTTCTTCTCTCCCTTGTAGTTTAGTGTAAATTGGCGAAACACATGGTATAATTAAATTTATGGAAGAACCAATTCCAGATCATGTTTCACTCTTTATGGCCTTGTTAAGAGGGAAATAATCCTCACATTTTCACAACTTAGTTATTTTTAAAACTGTGAACTGGTAAGTAAATTACATTAAAGACTCCAGATGGTGGGGCAAATGTCTATCTCCCATCTGACTTTCTCGGCTGGTGCTCGGCCCCCTTGCTACTGCCCAAACCCACTTATCCCTACCTGGCGCTCTCCTGAGTGTAAAATAAGACCCCATGAGAGGCCCAGGGACTTCCAATTTCTGCCTTCCTCAAGGAAGCATCAGCCTTGGTGGAAGAGACATCAGCTTCCTTCGTTCCTGGCATCCAGGAGTCTTGCTGAGTCCACAGTCCAGCAGAAGGGAGTGTGACCAAGATGCTGAGGCACATGAGTGACTGTCATGGAAGGAAGAGCGATGAAAACTGTCTCCATTTCATCTGAGAGTCGAAGCCTGTAGCACCCAAGGGAGACCCCAACAACACCTTACAGAGTGGGGGCGAGGTGAAGCCAACTACCCACCTCTGGCCAAGAACCCTGTGATCTTCAGAATAAACCTACATCTGCAGTGGAGTAAAGGCACAACACAGACAACTGCTAATGCGAAGCCAGGCTCCGTCCTTTCTCTCATTGGATCCACACCCCAGGAGTGGAGCAGATATTTTCATCCCATTTTACAAAGGAGCAAACTAAGGCAAGTAATGATGAGCTAACTCACCCAGGGCCATACCAAGAGGGTCCAAGCCCAGTCAGCCTGGAGTCTGTGCTCAGGCATTTCACCACTATGCCACCTGCCTGCACAGAGAGAGGGTTTATTAGTCTGGGAAGACTGAAATGCTTCCAAATAAGGCTTGCAGCCAACGAATCATACTTCTGGTGACACATCAATTTCAGAGCGGTTGAAGGGAAAGTCTCTAGGGTTGTGAGATTTTTTTGCTCTGTTTGTTTGATGCTTTGTAAGCTTAGGAATCTTGCCTTTTATGCTACTATTGGTTGCTTTTCCTCCGGAATTCCTGAGAGTCAGATGTCAGTGTGTGCAGAGTGAAGATCTGGGCTCTTCTGTGTGGCTTGTTTCCCTTCCTTTCCTGCCCCCTGATTAAATTTCTCTAGGTTCCTGTTTTCCGTCATCCCTTGCTGTGACACACCATCCTTCTTGGGGGAATATACCCGGGATCACTATTCATAGATCTGCTAACATCCTCACCCAAGGTAAGGGTAGATTCTTGGGGTTGAGCAGATGGGATGGGGGGAACACATGCCTAAGTCTTGCAAAGTGGTGGCTCAAAAAATACGTTTTTGAAATGAAAATACCGTCAATTAGACAAAAATGTCACTGTTATATAACATCTTTTCTTAAAAATAGGTGAAAGAATAATTTTTGAATCATATGTGCACAAAATTTAGTATTTCATGTAACAACTCACATTCCTATGAATTATTTCCCACCAGTCAAATCTACATAAACCGGCCAGTAGGTAAGTCAATGGCATTGTTGAAAGTCATTGTTAGGATCTTAAGGGAGCCACTAAGACGTACACAAGGAGGTTCTCTCCAAAAACTTGTACATTGGGAAGAAAAGATACCTCTGTGGAAAAGATATTACAGATTTTGAGGTATGCTATTTTGAGTTTATTTTAAATGACTGAGGATGACTTCTTTTGAGGAGAAGGTCCTGGAGAATTATTGCACACATAAACTTTTACCTTAATTGCTGTTGTCACAACTCAAGAATAGTGTGCTTTCAAAGGTCAGAAGTTTACACAAACATTTGAGACAGCTGTGCCAGATGTTAGAGCTTTGACTGTTGCAGACAAGACTGCATGAACTTTGGGCCAACTTGCTTTGGAATCTAGCTATGCATCTTTTTAATACATGGTCTAACTTATATGTATAAAACAGTGGTTTCCAACGCATGGTTACATGTAATTATAATAACTCCACCAAGGAGCTAATGGATGGAACAAACCTGACCCGCAAGAGAACAGGAAGTGCTGTGGAAGGATCACAGCAGAGGTGGGACTAGAACCTCACCACCACGGTGTGCACTTGGTGGGCAAATATCCCACAAGAGAAAGCTCTAGTTCAGCTCAGGGTCTGGGATCTGAAGTGGGATCTCTAAAGAGTAGTCAGAAAGAAAATTCAGAAAAGTGGGAGAGAGTAAGACTAGAGAGGGTTTTGAGTTACCTTCTTAAACTTTGGGCTCATGGCAAGGATTCAATAAATACTTGTTAATTCATGAATCAATCCAATGTGCAGAGTTCTATTTAGACTAATCAGAAGGAATTATTTCTTCAAGGTAAGACATGCTTTTTCACTTTGGTCAGTCATTACTGAGCACCTACTTTGTGCCAAACATTTTTTCCTAGGTGTCAGGAATATGGTGGCGAGCTCAACAAAAGCCTTGTTCTCATGGAGCTTAGATTTTCATCTGAGGAGGGTAACCACTGGTAAGCAGAATAGCTACATTAAGATAAAGATCATGTGAGCTAGTGAAAGGCAATAACTTAAGGGAAGAGGTATACTTTGGGTAGTGTAGTCAGATGATCTTTGAGGAGGTACCATGACCAAGCTGGTGCTTCGAAAGAACATAAAACACAATTATTTCTACACATGAGTCCACGGGGTGACTCTCCTCTTCTGAGAGGTTCTGTCCAACCAAACCTTCAATGCCAGGCCAAGAGATAACTTCTGTCAAACCTTCCTCACTTCTGCAAAAGTAGCCTGGTCTTCCTGCCTCGCTGGTTGACCTTAGACTGGCCTCTCACCCTGCAATAAAATCCCCCTTTCTTATTTGTGACACAGACATTTCTTTTCCTGTGAAATTCCCACCAAGTCCTTACTGATGAAGCCTGTAACCCATGCTCAGGAAAAGGAAAAGCTCTTTCAGACCATGGTTATTCAAGCTTTAAATATATTACCTCTTTATTTCCAAATCAGCAGAAGATCCATCGTTCACAAGTGTATTAGTCAGGGTTCTCCAAGAAATAAGAGCAACAAGAGACATGTAGATACAGAGGCATGTATTATGAGGGACGGGCTCACACAGTTATGGAGGCTGAGAAGTCCCACAGGCTGCTGTCTGCAAGCCGGGAATCCCAGAAAGCTGGTACTGTAGTTCCAGTCCGAACCCAAAGCCCCAGGAATCCAGAATGCTCTGTCTGAGGACAGGAGGTAGAGGTTCTCTATGTGGGGAGCTGTAGTTCTTAGTGTGATGGTCTAGTTTTACATGTTGACTTGACGGGGCCAAAGGATAGGCAGATTGTGTGAGCTAGACTAATGCCATCTTGGACAAATGAGCACCGAAGCCCCACCCCCAAATTCTTTCATTTTGTTTAAGCAAACACTTAGGACATAACATCCTTGAACTGCCCTGAAGATATGACAGTGACACACACTTATTAAATGTTCCCCTCTTAGGTGAGCCCTCATTAGGTACTCTCAGTCTCTTGGGCTACAAATGCAGGTCCTAAAGGCATGTGGGGTTGGGTCACCTGGGTGGTTCATATTAAGCAACTGCCTTGGGCTTAGATGATATGTTATATATGAACTTCACTGTGATCACAAAAATCTATAATATACAAAAAAGAAAAAGAAAGGCAACCAAGCATAACACTAAAGAAAGTCCTCAAATTAGGAGGGAAGAGAGCAAGACAATAAGGAAAGCAAATGAAAGAACAAGATTGAGGCTTCATTTACCATGAGCCTATGTTACTTTTGTCCGCATTTGTAAGACCATGACATGAATATACTTTCAAAACTATAAACCTATGTACATTGATTGAAATGGATATTTTAATAAAATGATACACAATGGAAACCAGCTGCTACTTAAAGACTCCCTATTATTCCCATCTTAGTCATCAATCATTCAAGTAATGGCAAGGAAGATATACGTGGACTTCATTTTAAAAATTCCAGTTGTGGGGCACCTGGGTGGCTCAGTCAGTTAAGGATCTGATCTTGACTTTGGTTCAGGTCATGATCTTAGGATCATTCAGACTGAGCCCTGCATCAGGCTCTGCACTGAGTATGGAGCCTGCTTACCCTCTGCACCTCACCCCCCACTGCCAGCTTGCACACACACTCTCTCTCTCTCTCTCTCTAAAAAAAAAAAGAAAAAAAAAAGAATTCTGTATTTGCTTGATTTAGCGATTTAGAAAAT
>NC_081562.1:134173746-134189712 GCF_022355385.1 Mustela nigripes
GGAGAATCAGTGAACTTGAAGAATCAACAGAAATTACTCAATCTCAAACAGAGAGGTAGGAAAAAAAAAAAAAAAACAATGAAGAAAATGAACAAAGCCTGAGACCAGATCAACGATAAGGAGATCCCCAGAAGGAAGACAGAAAAGGATTAATAAATATATTTGAAGAAGTAAGTGCCAAAAATTGCTTAAATTTGATGAAAACCTAATCTGTAGATCCATGAAGCCCAGTAAATCCTAACCAGGAAATAGACAAGGACATCCACACCTAAACGTGTCATCATGGGGTCAAACTGCTAAAATCAAGGATAAGCAAACAAACACAAAACCTCGAAATCTGCAAGAGAAAAAAACCAACCTATCACAAAAGGAGACCAAAATTATGATTAACAGCTGACTTCTTACAAAAAAATAATGGAAGCTAGGAGTCTATGGGATTACATAATCTAAATGATTACAGATTTTTAAAAAGGCAACCATGTATTCTATATCCAGAAAAACTATTCTTAAAAAAACAAAGGCAAAAATAAATGACATTCCCAGAGAAAGACTGTGGAAATAAGAGTCTATAAAGCACTAGTTATGTCACTGTACTGTTGAGCTGCTGTAACATGCACAGATATAACATATGACACTAGGGGCACAGAGAAGAAAATGAGATCTACTGAAACAAGGTTCCTACATTTAACCAGAATTAGAGTAGACTGACAAGATGCACACAGTCATACCTAGATCAATCACTAAGATGTAACTCAAAAAAGGAGGAACAGAAGGATCTCTTGAGATATGAGAAAAATAGGAAAGAAAAAGCAAAATGGGAAGTGTAGAAACAAGTATATCAAAACTAAATCTGAATTAACTAAACACTCCACAATAGAGATTGTCAATTGGATTTTTAAAAAGCAAGATTGATAAAGAACTTGTGTTCAGAATATATGATCTCTTACACCACATAATAAGACAACCCAAAAGGGACAGTGAGGGTGCTCTGAATGGATGTTTCTCCAAAGAAAATATACACACGGCCAATAAAACAGGAGAGGATATCACTAGTGTAGGAGAGGATATCACTAGTGTAGATAACCGTATGTTAATCCATGAGATATTATTTCATTCACACCAGAATGATTCTCTAAGAATGACATTATTATCAAAAAGACTCTAAGAATATGCTGTAGAAGATATGGAGAATGATGCATTTCATCAGGTCCGTAAAAAGGTAAACAGAAACTTACTACATGACCCAGCAATTTCTACCCCAGAAGTCTGTCTAGGAAAAATAAAAACCTGCATCCACACAAAGACATGTATACACATAGGGAGAAGGAAGGAAGGAGAGAGGGACAGGGAAGGATGAAAGAGGAGAGAAAGGGGAAAGGGAAGTGGCCAATTAAAAAATGGGATAATGAATCTGGACCAAAGGTACACGGGGGTTCCTTGTATTATTCAAGTAACATTTCTATAAGTTTGAAATTAGATCAAGATTTAAAGCTACCAAAAAAAAAAAAAAAAGAGGCAAGATACTGTATAGCAAACTCCCTCTATCAACTTCTTCAATGAAGACCATATACAGCTTAAAAGTTATTAGAAAACTGTAGGTAATTTTAATAAAATCACTTCAAGAATATAATCTGGTTGTAAAGCCAATACAATGAGCTCTAAAATAATTCTCTATTCAGTTAAATAAAGTCATCTGTAAATCCTGTAACAACATGTTCATATTCACAAAATCTGAATGAAAAGCAAATATGACTTTCCATAACCAGGAGGGTAATTCAAAGTTCACTTTGAAAGGACTGAGATTTGGGGTTAATCTTTCTTTTAATACCAAGCAAAATTATATAGTTATTCAGATTTTGAAGTGACTTGCTTTTTATTTAACAAAATATTTGCTGCTCTGAAATAAATTTCATTAGTAAGAACGAGGATGTTTAAAACAACAACAACAACAAAAAAAGACCATGAAAATACAAGCTGCATTTCTAAAAGGATGTAATCATTTAAATTCTGATTAAATCTGTACATTTACAATTCTCTCTTAGATAGACAAAAACAGAACTATTTTATATATGGACAATCGGGAGCACAATAATTAAGTGCTGACCTATATTGAAATATGCTTCACTTGAGCCAAACGGCAGCCTTTCTTCATCAAAGATAAATGGTACTATCTAAAAACAAAGATAATCCTTCGATAATTTTACGTTGCCAAGTAAAAGTACGTCCCACAAGCTAAAGGCACAATTTTTATTTACATCTAGTAGAGGAACCAACCATAAAATCATTACTTATTTTCAACTGAATAACTGATTAACATTTCTCAAATAAGCTTCTTCCAGTCCTAATAGTTCTTTATTTTTCTTAACATATTTGCTAGGTTGATAATTTACCATAGGTATCATCATGAGAATAACCAGAATTAGATTAAATGTGACAAAAGAGAGGCAAAGTGTTTCACACTCTTGAGTGATACCAAGGCAAGAATGGGAGAAAAGCATCGCAAAAGGAGACTACGGAAATGCTACTTATATATTCCTGCAGCAAAACTGGCAATGCATCCATTTTAAAAGTTATCATCTCACTTCCAATATCTTTCCCTCAAGAACAATTTGAATAAAAAACTGATGAAAGAAACTGAAGATGACACAAAGAAATGGAAAGACATCCCATGCTCATGGATTAGAACAAATATTGTTAAAATGCCTTTGATACCCAAAACAATCTGCACATTTAACACAATCCTATCAAAAAAAATAGTATTTTTCACAGAACCAGAACAAACAGGTTTAAAATTTGTATGGGATCACAAAAGACCTCAAATAAATAAAGCAACCTTGAAAAAGAAAAGCAAATCTGGAGGCATTACAATTCTGAAATGCAAGTTATATTACAAAGCTGTAGTAATCCAAACAGTATGGTACTGGCACAAAAATAGACACATAGATCAACTGAACAAAGTAGAAAACACAGAAATAAGCCCACAATTGTATGGCCAATTAAATTATCTTGCACAAATCAGGAAAGAATATCCAATGGGGAAAAGTCCTTTCAACAAATGGTGTTGGGAAAACTGACAGCAACATGCAAAAGAATGAAATTAGACTGCTTTCTTTCAACATATACAAAAATAAATTCAAATTGAAAACGGATTAAAGACCTAAATGTGGGACCTGAAACCACAAAAATCATAGAAAAGAACAAAGAGAATAATTCCTCTGGCATTGGCTATAGCAACTTTTTTCTAGATAGGTTCCTGAAACAAGGGAAACAAAAGCAAAAATAAACTATGGGAACTACATCAAAATAAAAAGCATCTGTGCAGTGACAGAAACAATCAAGAAAACTAAATGGCAAACTATGGAATAGTAGAAATTTACAAATAACACACCTGATAAAGGGTTGACATACCTAATAAAGGGTTAGAATCCAAAATCTATAAAGAACTTACAAAGTTGAACACAAACAAAATGCATAATCCAATTTTAAAATGTGCAGAAGACAGGGCGCCTGGGTGGCTCAGTGGGTTAAGCCGCTGCCTTCGGCTCAGGTCATGATCTCAGAGTTCTGGGATCGAGTCCCACATCGGGCTCTCTGCTCAGCAGGGAGCTTGCTTCCCTTTCTCTCTCTCTCTGTCAGCCTCTCTACCTACCTGTGATCTCTCTCTGTCAAATAAATAAATAAAATCTTTAAAAAAAATAAAATAAAATAAAATAAAATAAAATGTGCAGAAGACAGACATTTTTCCAACGAAGATTTACAGATGGCCAACACACACATTTGAAAAGATGCTCATTATCATATATCATCAGCGAAATGCAAATCAAAACTACAATGAGATATCACCTCATACCTGTCAGAATGGCTAAAATAAAAAACACCAGATATCAGGAGTGGTGAGGATGTGGAAAAAAAGGAAGTCTTGCAATGTTGGTGTTGGGAATGCAAACTGGTACAGCCACTGTGGAAAACACTATGGAGGTTTCTCAAAAAGTTAAAAATAGAAATACCCTACATCTAGTAATTGCACTACTAGCAGGTTTTTTTTTGGGGGGGGGGGGGGTTGTTCTTGTTTTTGTTTTTGCACTACTGAGTTTTTAACCAAAGATTACAAAAGTACTAATTCAAAGGGATCCATGCACCCCTTATATTTACTGCAGAATTACTTAACAATAGCCAAGATATGGAAGCAACCCAAGTGACCATTGATAGAGGAATGGATAAAGAAGATGTGGTATGTATAAAATGGAATAATTTTCAACCATAAAAAAGGACAAACATGGTTAAAACTAGAGAGAATAAGGGTGTATAGAGGGAGAAGGAACAAGATGGCAGAGAAGGAGGAGACCTAAATATCATCGGGTCCCAGCAGTTCAGTTAGTTTTCAAAGCATTCTGAACACCTATAAACTCAAGAGGAGATCGAAGAGAAGAAGAGCAACAATTCTAGGAACAGAAGAGCAACCACTTTCTGGAAGATAGGATGTATGGAGAAGTGAATCCGAGGCAATATACAGGAAGAGAGACTGTGAGGAGAGGGGCTGGCTCCCAGCAAGCGGTGGAGCAAGAGCACAAAATCAGAACTTTTAGAAGTCAGCTCCACTGAGGGAACCTCACTCCAGAGGCTAAGCAGGGGTTAGAGCCCTTGCAGGAAGAGTGTGGTCACAGAAAGACCAGGGGTGTCTGAGTGTGGCAGAGCTCCCAGGTATCGGAGCAGGGAAGCTGGCAGCAGAGATGAAACTGAGGAGGGGGCTCTCAGCTCAGGGTTACCTTAAACTGTGATCTCAAAGAGCAGGGACCTCACAAGTCTCTGATCCAGGGAGACTCACCTTCCTCTTCTGGGTGGAACAGGATGGCAGGAATCTGCTGGGTTTGGAGACTCCAAACAGAGCCCTGTGCCAGAGATAGAAATGCTTGGATACAGGCTGGAGACCAGAGAGATGTGAGAGATTGACTGCTTTTCTCTCAGGGTGCATTGAGGAGTGGGGCCCTGAGTTCTTGGCTCCTCCAACCAGAGATTGGGAGACTGGCATCAATATTCCTGTCCTCCAAAGTTCTACAGAAAGCATTCAGGGAACAAAATCTCCCAAGACCAAAACTGTGCAGATTAGTTAGCCTGGCCCCTGGCAAAGGCAGTGTAATTCTGCCTCAGGCAAAGACATTTGAGAATCACAGCTACAGGCCCCTCCCCCAGAAGATCAGCAAGAACATCCAGCCAAGACCATGTTAACAGATCAGTGAGAATTTTAGAACTCCAGAACTAGGAAAAGCAACATATAGAATTCATGGCTTTTCTCCCATGATTCTTTAGTCTTTCAAAGTTAAATATTTTTAATTTTATTTTCTTCTTATTCCGTTTTTAAAATTTCTCCTCTTTCCTATTTTAAACTTTTTTTTTCAAGATTTTATTTATTTATTTGACAGAGAGAAATTACAAGTACACTGAGAGGCAGGCAGAGAGAGAGAGAGAAGGAAGCAGGCTCCCTGCTGAGCAGAGAGCCCAATGCGGGACTCGATCCCAGGACCCTGAGATCATGACCTGAGCCGAAGGCAGCGGCTCAACCCACTGAGCCACTCAGGCGCCCCTATTTTAAACTTTTTAAGCTATTTTATCTTATCTATATCTTTTTAAAAAATCTTTTTAAATTTTCATTGTTATATTCTATCCCTTCATTTTATTTAACCTTACTTTTTGTATACATATAGGCTTTTCTTTCTTCTGGCATACAGTTTCTTCTAACAGATCAAAATATACCTTAAATCTAGTGCATGGCTTTGTTTTAGTCTCCAGCTTGCTCACATTCTTTCTTCTTTTTTTCCTAACCAACTTATCTTATCAATACTTTTTTTTTAATCACTCAGCATCAGGGAAATACAAATCAAAACCACAATGAGATACCACCTCACACCAGTCAGAATGGCTAAAATTAACAAGTCAAGAAATGACAGATGTTGGCGAGGATGTGGAGAAAGGGGAACCCTCCTACACTATTGGTGGGAATGCAAGCTGGTGCAACCACTCTGGAAAACAGCATGGAGGTTCCTCAAAAAGTTGAAAATAGAACTATACTATGACTCAGCAATCGCACTACTGGGTATTTACACTAAAGGTACAAGTGTGATCTGAAGGGGAACATACACCCAAATATTTATAGCAGCAGTGTCCAAAATAGCCAAACTATGGGAAGAGACTAGATGTCCATCAACAGATGAATGGATAAAGAAGATGTGGTATATACACTGGAATACTATGCAACCATCAAAAGCCCCAAATCCTGCCATTTACAATGATGTGGATGGAACTAGAGAGTATTATGTTAAGCAAAATTAGACCATCAGAGAAAGACAATTATTATATGATCTATCTGATACGAGGAATCTGAGAAGCAGGGCAGGGGGTCATGGGGGTAGGAAGGGAAAAAAAGAAACAAGATGGGACTGGGAGGGAGACAAACCATAAGAGACTTAATCTCAGGAAACAAACTGAGGGTTGCTAGGGGGCGGAGTGGAGGGATAGGGTAGCTTGGTTATGGACATTGGGGAGGGCATGTGCTATGGTGAGTGCTGTGAATTACATAAGACAAATGATTCATAGACCTGTAACCCTGAAGCAAATAATACATTATATGTAAAACAAAACCAAAAAAACTAGAGAGTATAAAGCTAAGTGAAATAAGTCAGTCAGAGAAAGACAAATACCATATGATTTTACTCATATTTGGACTTAAGAAACAAAACAAATGAACAAAGAGGGAAAAAAAGAGTGACAGACAAACCAAGAACCAGACTCTTAACTAGAGAAGAGAAACTGATGGTTACCAGAGGGGAGGTGGGTGGAGAGATGGGTAAAATAGGTGATGGGAATTTAAGAGGGCCCTTGTATAAACACTGGGTGATTACATTTTTTTTTTTTGAAAAGACAACCTATGAAATGGGGAAAACATATTTCCAAACCATAATCAATAAGTCGTTAATATCTAAACTATACAAGGAGCTCATGCAATTCAATAGATAGCTAGATAACCTAATTGAAATATGGTCAAAAGACCTGAACATTTTTCCAAGACATAAAAACACATACATGAAAACGTGTTCAACATCACTAATCACCAGAGCAACGAAATCAAAACTATAGTGAGAAATAACTTTATACTTGTTAGAATGTCAAGTACCAAAGGAAAAAAACCCCAAGAGGTACCAAATGCTGCTGAGAATGTGGAGGAAAGGTACCCTAATTCACTGTTGGTGGGAATGTAAACTGTTACAGTTACCACTGAAAACCATACGGAGGTTCCTCAAGAAATTAAAAATGGAATTACCATAGGATCCATGAGTCCCACTTCTGGTATATGTATCCAAAGAAAATTAAATTATCACAAAAATATATCTATCTTCCTATGTTCACAGCAGTATTCACAACAGCAGTATTCACAACAGCCAAGGTACAGGAAAAAGCCTGTTTTCATTGATGGATGAATAGATAAAGTAAATATATATATATATATATATATATATATATGTATGTATAAATGGAAATTAGCCTTCGAAGTAAGGAAATCCTACCATTTGCAAGACATGAATAGATTTGGAAGGCATTATGCTATATAAAGCAAGCAAGAGAAAGAGAAATACTGCATGATACCATGTATATGTGGAATCTACAAAAGATTTTTTTTTTAAAGTTGAACTCATATAAACAGACCAGAATGGTGGTTGCAGAGGCTGGAGAGTGGGGAAAATGTGTAGCAGTTGAGAGAAGGACATAAGCTTTTAGTTATAACATGAATATGGTTTGAAGATCTAATGTGTAACATGGTGGCTATAGTTGATAATTCCGTGTTGTATAATTGAAATTTGCTAAGAAACTAAAACAACTGTTATCAGCAAATAAATAAATAAATATGTGGGGGGCAGAATGCATTAATTAACTAGATTGTGAGAATCCTTTCACAATGTATACATATATCAACCCGCCACACTGCACCTTTTTTTTTTTTTTTAGAGTTTTTTTTTTCTAATTCTAGTCAGTTAACATGCAGTGCAATATTGATTTCAGGAGTAGAATTCAGTGATTTATCACTTACATACAATACCCAGCTCTCATCACAACAAGTGCTCTCTTTAATACCCACCATCCATCTAGCCCATCCTCTACACACCTCCCTCCATCACCACTGTGTTTGTTCTCTATAGTTAAGAGTCTCTTATGGTTTGAAGTGCACCTGGGTGACTCAAGTTGGTTAAGCAACTGCCTTCAGCTCCAGTCATGATCTCAGGGTCCTGGGATGGAGCCCCACATTGGGCTCCATGCCCAGTGGGGAGCCTGCTTCTCCTTGTCCTCTGCCTCCTCCCCCTGCTCATGCTCTGTCTCTCTCTCTCTCTCTCAGAGAAAGAAATAAAATCTTAAATAAAAAAAAAGAGTCTCTTATGGTTTGGTTCCATCTCTTCTTTGCCCTCCCATATATTCATCTGTTTTGTTTCCTAAATTCCACATATGAGTGAAATCATATGGTTTCATTTGTCTTTTTCTGACTGACTTGTTTTACTTAGCATAATACACTCTAGTTCCATCCACATCTGTGCAAAAGGTAAGATTTTATTCTTTTTAATGGCTGAGTAATATTCCATTGTACATATATACAACATCTTCTCTATCCATTCATCAGTCAATGGACATTTGGGTTCTTTCCATAGTTTGCCTATTGTTGATAAAGCTGCTATAAACATCAGGGGAACTATACTCTTTGAATCTGTACTTTTGTATCCTTTGGGTAAATAACAAGTAGTACAATTGCTGGATCATAAGGTATTTCTATTTTTAACTTTCTGAGGAAACTTCATACTGTTTTCCAGAGTAGCTGCACCAGTTTTCATTCCCACCAAAAGTGCAAGGGGGTTCCCCTTTCTCCACATCCTTGCCAACACCTATTATTTTGTCTGTTGTTAATTTTAGCTATTCTGGCAGGCATGAGGTGGTATCTCATTGTGGTTTTGATTTGCATTTCCCTGATGGTGAATGATGTTGAATATCTTTTTATGTGTCTGTTAGCCACCCAGATGTCTTCTTTGATAAGGTGTCTATTCATATCTTCCTCCCATTTCTTAACTGGATTATTTGTTTTCTGGGTGTTGAGTTTGGTAAGTTCCTTATAGATTTTGGATACTAACTCTTTATCAGGTATGCCATTTGCAAATATCTTCTCCCATTCCATAGGCTGCCTTTTATTTCATTGTTTCCTCCACTGTACACAAGCTTTTTATCTTGATGAAGTCCCAATAGTTTATTTTTGGTTTTGTTTACCTTGCCTCTGGTGATGTATTTAGTAAGAAGCTGCTCTGGCCAAGGTCGAAGAGGTTCCTGCCTATGTTCTCCTCCAGGAGTCTGATGGATTCCTATTTCAATTTCAGTCCTTCAACCATTTTGAATTAACTTTTATGTATGGTGTACGAAAGTGCTCTGGTTTCATTCTTCTGCATGTCATTATCCAGTTTTTCCAAACCATTTGTTAAATATCTATTGGATATTCTTTCCTGCATTATTGAAGCTTAATTGACCACGTAGTTGTGGATCCATTTCTGGGTTTTCTCTTCTCTTCCATTGATATACATATCTGTTTTTTTTTCCTAAATATTTTATTTATTTATTTGACAGACAGAGATCACAAGTAGGCAGAGAGGCAGGCAGAGAGAGAGGAAGGGAAGTAGGCTCCCTGCTGAACAGAGAGCCGGACGTGGGGCTCGATCCCAGGACCCTGGGACCATGACCCAAGCCAAAGGCAGAGGTATCAACCCACTGAGCCACCCAGGTGCCCCTACATATCTGTTTTTGTGCCAATAGTATATGGTCTAGATGACTACAGTTCTTTAATATAGCTTTATATCTAGAATCATGATGCCTCCAGCTTTGCTTTTCCTTGTTCAGGAGTGCTTGACTATTCAAGGTCTTTTGTGGTTTCATATGCATTTTAGGATTGGTTGTTCTGGGTCTGTGAAAAACACAGGTGGTGTTTTGATAAGGATTGTGTTAAATGTGTAGATTGCTTTTGGTAGCATAGATATTTTAACAACATTTGTTCCAATCCACGAGCATAGAATGATTTTCCGATTCTTTTTCATCTTCTTCAATTTCTTTCATAAGTGTTCTGTAGTTTTCTGAATACAGACATTTTACCTCTTTGTTTAGGCTTATTCCTAAGTTTTTAATTACTTTTTATGCAATTGCAAATGGTATCAATTCCTTGATTTCTTTTTCTGCTGCTTCATTATTGGTGTATAGAAATACAACAGATTTCTGTATATTGATTTTATGTCCTGTGACTTAGCTGAATTCATGTATTACTTCTTGCAATTTTTTTGGCGGAGTCTTTCAGGTTTTCTACATAGGGTAGCATGTCATCTGCAAATAGTGAAAGCTTGATTTCTTCCTTGACAATTTGGATGCAATTTATTTCTTTTTGTTGTCTGATTGCTGAGGCTAAAACTGCCAGTACTGTGTTAAATAGTAAAGGTGAGAGTGGATATCCATCTTGTTCCTGACCATAGGGGAAAAGCTCTCAGTTTTTCCCAATTCAGGATTATATTAGCTGTAGGTCTTTCTTATATGACTTTTATGACATTGTGGTAGGTTCCTTCTATCTCTACTTCATTGAGGGTTTTTATCAAGAACAGGTGCTGTATTTTGTCAAGTGTTTCTTCTGCCTCCATTTAGAGGATCATATGGTTCTTATACTATTATTAATGTGG
This sequence comes from Mustela nigripes, assembly GCF_022355385.1. Taxonomy (NCBI): domain Eukaryota; kingdom Metazoa; phylum Chordata; class Mammalia; order Carnivora; family Mustelidae; genus Mustela; species Mustela nigripes. The sequence continues at coordinate 134,184,486 of NC_081562.1, forward strand.
TGTATCACATTAATCTGAGATTATTGAACCACTCCTGCAACATAGGAATAAAACCCACTTGATAATGGTGAATACTTCTTTTACTGTATTATTCAATTTGATTTGCTAGACATGTTCATCAGAGTCGCTAACCTGTAGTACTCCTTTTTAGTGGGGTGTTTGTCTGGCTTTCACATTGTACATTTTACAGCTAAAATTTTTTTTAAAAAAAGAACAAAAATGTAGACATTTCCATTGTCTAATTAGTGGTCCCTGACCTTAACCTTTATTTCTTTTTAATAGCAGATCCTTGGGCACCTGGGTGGCTCAGTCATTGAGCATCTGCCTTCAACTCAGGTCATGATCCCAGGGTCCTGGGATCAAGTCCAGCATCTTGGCTCCCCACTCTGCAGGAAGCCCGCTTCTTCTTCTCTCACTCCCCCTGCTTGTGTTTCCTCTCTCACTGTCTCTATGTCAAATAAATATATAAAATCTTAAAAAAAAGAAAACCCTCAATGAATTAAAAACCCATATTCTCAAATAATGAAAAAATAATTATTTTAATAGATGTTTTAAAGACCCCCCAAAAATGCATTTAAAAATGCAATTACCCCAATTTAAATTCCTACGGATAGGTCAGACAGCAGACTGGATAAGGCAGAGGTGACAATTAACTAGGAAAATAAAAGAAATAATTGAGAATATAAGGAAAGAGACCAAAAAACAACCATGGAAACATGAAAAAGAGATTAAGAGATATGAAGTTTAGATAAGAAAGTCTGAATATGTTTTGAGACACCAAATCATAGATTCAAAAAACTAAATGAAATTTATTATGTTGTTAGACAGGATATAGTAAGCCATACGTTTTTGTTGTAGTGTTCAATGATTTATTAGTTGCATATAACACCCAGTACTCATCCCAACAAGTGCCCGCCCCATCACCCAGTTACTCCCTTGTTTGTTTCCCGGAGTCCAGAGTCTCTCATGCTTTTCTCCCTCCCTGATTTCATCCCATTCCATTTTCCCTCCCTTCCCTGTGGTCTTCAACTCTATCCTTTATGTTTCACATAAGAGTGAAAGCACCTGGTAATTGTCTTTCTCTGCATGACTAATTTCACTTAGCACAATCCCCTCCAGTTCCATCCATGTCAATGCAAAGGTGGGCATTCATCCTTTCTGATGGCTGAGTAATATTCCATTGTATACATGAACCACATCTTCTTTGTCCATTCATCTGTTGAAGGGCATCTTGGTTCCTTCCACTTTTTGGCTATTATGGACATTGCAGCTATGAACATTGGGGTGCTGTGCCCCTTCTTTTTACTACATCCTTATCTTTGGGGTAAAGACATAATAGTGTAATTGCTGGGTCATAGGGTAGCTCTACTTTTAGCGTCTTGGGGAACCTCCACACTGTTTTCCAGCGTGGCTGTATCAGCTTGCATATCCACCAACAGCATAAGAGGATTCCCCTTTCTCCACAACCTCACCAACACTTGTTTCCTATTTTATTAATTCTGGCCATTCTAACAGGTGTAAGGTGGCATCTCATTGTTGTTTTTATTTGAATGTCCCTGATGGCTAGTGAAGTTGAATATTTTTTCATGTGTCTGATCACAAGTAGTCAGAAGGCAGGCAGAGAGAGAGGAGGAAGCAAGCTCCCTACGGAGCAGAGAACCTGATGTAGGGCTCGATCCCAGGACCCTGAGATCATGACCTGAGCCGAAGGCAGAGGGTTATTAACCCACTGAGCCACCCAGGTGCCCCTCTTCTGCCCATTTCTTGACTGGATCGTTTTTTGGGTGTTGAATTTGAAAAGTTCTTTATAGATGTAGGATATCAGTCCTTTATCCAAAATGTCATTTGCAAATATCTTCTCCTCTTCTGTGGATTTCCCCCTAGTTTTGTTGACTGTTCCCTTTGCTGTGCAAAAATTTATGTTGATGGAAGTCCCAAAGTTCATTTTGCTTCTGTTTCCCCTACATTTAGAAAGGGATCTTGAAAGAAGTTGTGGCCAGTGTCAAAGAGGTTACTGCCTATGTTCTCCTCTAGGATTCGGATGGATTCCTCTCATGTTGAGGTTTTTCATCCATTTTATCTTTGTGTATGGTTTAAGAGAATATTCTAGTTTCATTCTTCTGCATGTGGTTGTAGAGTTTTCCCAGCACCATTTATTGAAGAAACAATCTTTTTTCCATTGGATGTTCTTTCTTCCTTTGTCGAAGATTAGTTGACCATAGAGTCCATTTCTGGGCTCTCTCTTCTGTTCTATTGATCTATGTGCCTGTTTTTGTGCCAATACCATACTGTCTTAATGACTATGTCTTTGTAATATAGCTTGAAGTCAGACATTGTAATGTCTTCGTTTTGGTTTTATTTTTCAACATTCCTTTGGCTATTTGGGGTCTTTTCTGGTTCCACACAGATTTTAGAATTATTTGTTTTAGCTATGTGAAAAATTTCTATGGTATTTTGATAGGGATTGTATTGAAAGTGTAAATTGTGCCCTTGGCAGCATAGACATGTTAAAAATGCTTATTCTTCCAATCCATGAGAATGGGATGTGATTTCATCTCCTCAGTTTCCTTCATAAGTGTTATGTAGTTTCTAGAGTACAGATCCTTTGCCTCTTTGGTTAGGCTTATTCCTAGGTATATCATTGTTTTTGGAGCTGTTGTAAATGCAATTCTAATTATGGAACATTATTAAGATAAATAAGACATCCCAATCTAGACACATAAGAGTATACCTGCAGTAAACAAAGAAAAAAAAAAGCGGGTTTTCCCCCCCCATGAGTAAAATCTTTAATGGAAGCAAAAATTGTGGGGAAAAGGAGCAGAGTCGGGAACATATTATGTTCAAGGGAGAAACAGGTAGACACCTGATTTCTAAAGAGCAATTATGAAAGACAAAGGGCAGTGGAATGACATTTTCTGTATGATCAAAGAAAATAATTATTCACCTAGGATTCTCTATGCAGTGAAAATGTATAACAAGAGGAAGAGGAAATAAAGACACATATTTTTTTTTAAAAAATTTTTATTCATTTGTAAGAGAGTGAGGGAAGAGGAGAGAAAGAGGGAGCACAAATGGTGGGGAGGGGTAGACAGAGTGGAAGAAGACTCCAGACTGAGCAGTGAGCCTGAAGTGGGGCTCGATCCCAGGACCCTTGGATCATGATCTGAGCCAAAGCCAGACATTTAATCAACTGAGCCATCTAGGTGCCCAATAAAGACATTTTTAAATAGAGGTTCATTACCTGGCAGTTCTCACTCATGAAAATTTTAAAGTATGTACATAAACAAACAGAAGAAAAATAATCACAAATAGAAATTCTGAGATGTAAGAAGAGAAGAAAAAAGTTAAATATGTAGTTCAGTTTAAATGAACATTGAGATTACAATATGAAAATTATAAAAATGTCAATTATTTTTTAAAAATACAAGACAAAAAACACAAAGCAACAATATATGTAAATTTGAAGCCAAGTAAATTGAGTTAAATGTATTCAAAATTCCTTGTATTAACATTATCCATGAACAGGAGAAAATCCTCACTAGGATATTAGCATATCAATAGTAGCAATGTATGAATCAAATGAATGAAATCACAACTTAATTCAGTTTTCCTGAGAAATGCAAAGTTGGTTTAAATGCAAAATTGGTTTAACATGGGCACATAATGTAATTCACCACTGACAAATTATTAAAAATATTATCTCAATATATGCAAAATAAACCTTCATTCATTTAACATTCATCCATAATAAAACTTAGAAAACTAATAGTATAAGGGATCTGTTAATATAATTGTCAAATAAAGACCCTAGGTGACCCCATAACAAATGCTCTTTGGTGTTCTCACCTTTTATAATCATTTTCCCTTAAGTGTAGCCAAGATCTGTGACTTGACTCTAACCATTAGAACATGGCAACTGTAAAGGAATCTTGCAGATATAATTAATTGTTAATTTCAAGTTAATCAAAAAGGCATTATTCTATGTAAGCCTGATTGAAGCAGGTGAAGTCCTTACAAGACTGAGCCCTCTCTGCAGGGAAATTCTTCTTACTGGCCTCATGAAGTAAAAAGCCATATTGGAGATGCCTACCTGGCAAAGAAGAAGGAATAGCCTTGCTATAGACTGAATATTTCTGTCCCTCCAGCTCCCAAATTAGTGTGTTAAAACTTAGTGTTCAATGTAATTGTATTTGGAGGTGGAAACTTTGGGAAGTGATTATTCATGAAGGTGGAACGCTCATGAATGGGTTTAGTGCCCTCATAAAGGAGTCCTGAGAGAGCTCCCATGGCCCTGTGCAGTACAAAGAAACAGGAGGAAGACCACCAGAAAGCAGGCCCTCACTGGACACTGAATCTGCAAGTGCCTTGAATTTGGACTTCCCAGCCTCCGGAACTGTGAGAAACAATATAATAAGATAGTTTAGCAAGATAGATGAATCGAAGCTCATTATGCAAAATAATTTTATTTCTATAACCTAGCAACAGGAAATGAAATTGATTTTTTAAAATAATATTTATGGTAGTATCAAAAGTATCAAATAACTGGGAATAAATCTAAAAAATATCTGCAAGACCTTTATAGGAAATTTTTTAAACATTGAGAGTTAATTAAAATCGTGTTTGGAAAACTCAGTATTATGAGAGAGAAAACACAGGCAGGGGGAGCAACAGGCAGATGGAGAAGCAGGCTCCCCAATGAGCTAGGATCCCAATGCAAGACTCAATCTCAGAACCCTGGGATCATGGCTTAAGCCACCCAGGCATCCCTAATCTGAATTTTATCATAAAGAAACATTAAAAAAAAAACCTGCACTGTAAGACATTCTACATTACTGGAATTAACTCTTCAAAAGATTAAGTCATGAAAATCCAGGAAAGACTGACTAAGTAACTGTTCAAAACTGAAAGAGACTAAGAGACACAACATCTGAATTAAATGCATGGCCCTGAACAGGAACTTTCTTGCTGTACAGACAAGTGACAAAACTTAAAAAGAGCATGAGGACTAACTGATTAAATGATAGAATGTATAGGGTGCTTAGGTGGCTCAGTCGGTTAAGCAACTGCCTTGGGCTCATGTCATGACCCCAGGGTCATGGGATGGTGTTCTGTATCAGTCTGTTTTCAGCAGGGAGCATGCTTCTCAATCTCTCTCTGCCTGCCACTCTGCCTACTTGTGCTCTCACTGTCTCTCTATCTCTCTCTCTCTCTCTGTCAAATAAATAAA
>NC_081562.1:134489812-134625273 GCF_022355385.1 Mustela nigripes
GTTTATTTTCTTATAGTTTTAGAGGCCAGAAGTCTGAAATAAGTCTTATTTGGTAAAACCAAGGTGCTGGCAAGATTGCGTTTCTTCTGGAGACTCTAGCCATTTGCTGGCTTTTTCTAGCTTCTAGAGGCTTTCTGCATTCATTGGATTTTGGTTCCTTCCCTACATCCCTCAGACCTCTGCTCCTTGTCACACCTCTTTCTCTAACTCCGACCAGCCTGTTGCCTTCTCTAAGGACCCGAGTGATTGGACTGGGTCGACCCAGATATTCTAGAATAATTTCCCATCTCCAGATCTTTAACTTAATCACAACTTCAGTGTCTTTTGCTGTGTAAGGTACCATATGCTCAGGTTTCAGGGATAAAGGTGTGTTTGGAGGCAATGCAGATGTCAGGGGATGTCTTCTATCACAGCAGGTTAAAAAAAAACAAAAAAACAAAAAGCATTGTCAGGATTCGGAAGATCCCTTATGCTCAGTACGGGGCTGGCCAAATCTGGAAGAGGATGATAAAAAGCTTGAGCAGAGAGGGACAGATCAATGGCTTCAAAGCCATGAGATGATCCCAAGCAATGCTGGGAAAGACATAAAAGAAGGCATAAAAGAAGTTTATCCTTCCTGTGATGTTTTTGCTCAAAAAGACAAACGATGAAGAAGCACAACATTGATTTGTGAAAACTCATGTAGCTTCACAGTGCATACAGTTCTGGAAAATGAGAGCTAAAGTTAGATGAATTGATGGGTGTGATCCCCGTATCCAAAAATCTATTTAAAGATAAGGCTTACAAATGGTGACAAAAAAAAATCTAGTGAAAACATAGTTAAAGGAGAAAGGGTATCTTTCCTTTTTTTTTTCCCCCCCGATGCAAAAAGGTGATTTTATTCAAACACAGGGACAGGTCCCGTGGGTAGAAAGAGATGCTGCCAGAAAGGGTGTTTTTCATCTATTTAACCTCAAAGCACTCAAGACTCGGGAATTTTGGGGACTTCGTGTGTCTTACAGGTTAATTATTGCCTTGCTCCTTAGCACTCAGACCATTTCTGCAGTGATTCCAGGCAGCACTGGAACAGGAACTGTCTAGATTGGAAACCCAGAAGCCAACCCTGGGACAAGGCTCCACATACAAGGAGCTGATGTAGGAGGAAGGGAACCCCTGGCATGGAGTGGGGGAGTGGCAAGGGAGGGAGACAGCCAGTAGTCTATGTGATACAGCCAGACACTGTTGCAGGAAACTGAAGCTTCATCCTGCTGGTAAACTGGTAAACTGGGCACCACACACCTCTGATGGATTCCGCTGAGGCAGCAGGTGGCTGGGGCTTTTGAACACCTCCTCCCCAGCAGTCATTGGTTGAGGACTGCTCCTAGCGGCCGGCAGCCCTTGGCATTTCCAGTCTACTCAGCAAGAGGCAAAGGCAAAGCCTCTAGAAAAGAGGCAAGAGAAAGCCCTAGGGCCACAAGAGGCAGATCTGACATTTCAAAATGGTGGTCTTGGAAAGTAGTAAAGGCTGGGGGCAGGGGCAGGGGTATGGAGCACTAACCTGTAAACAACTAGCCTAACCACTGGGATGGTTTCAAATTGGGTTGTCTCTTTCTGTGCATCATGGTTACTCTACCTCAGTTAAAATAATCAGAAGAACAGGACCAAGACGAGTACAACTTTAATGCTTCTGCAATTATATTTTAGAATAGAACAGGCTGATTGATACCAGGTTTCATGGCTTTTGTGTTTCAAAACATTCAACTGAAGTCTGCATTTTGGATTATTTTATAAAATGACATTTACATGATGTAGAATGAAGCAATGAAGTCTTAGATGATGACAACACGAGAAGAACGAAAGCTAGTAAGCATAAATTTTGACTTTGTGGACTTCCTTGTCGTCACACTCCCTCTGTTTGTTGTAGTAATAGAAAGTATTGTCCCTTCTCTGGAGTTTCTTCACGTATCCCGTCTCTGGCCAACGATCTACCTGCACATCAGAAACCAGAATACAAATACTATGATGCTGGCTTTATTTTTATATAATAATTTATTATCAAATAGTTAACAGTATATCTCACATCCAAAAATTAAAGCATAAAATTAAATCTAAAAATACTTGAGCTCTCAAGAGAGTATTATGCACACCTCAAACACACCCTAAGTTGTACCCTTATACTGTAAAATAGCTAAGTTGGTGCTTCTCTCTAGATCCCAATTTCTAGATTTAAATTTCTACTCAGTGGCCAAGATAGAGGAAACATTCAAAACACTCTAAGCATTTTCTTATATTTACAAATTATTTCAAACATTATTACTTCCTGGGACGCCTGGGTGACTCAGTTGGTTGGACGACTGCCTTTGGCTCAGGTCATGATCCCAGAGTCCGGGGATTGAGTCCCGCATCGGGCTCCCAGCTCCGTGGGGAGTCTGCTTCTCCCTCTGACCTTCTCCTCGCTCATGCTCTCTCTCACTGTCTCTCTCTCAAATAAATAAATAAAATATTAAAAAAAAACATTATTACTTCCTAATATCTAAAAGTAATGCCTGAGGAGGAAGTTAGAGTCAGGCCCCACTCTGAAAACACTTGGGTACTGAGAATCAATGTCACAGCAGTGAGAGATGGAACCAGCTAGACTCAAGATACCTAAAGGTGCATATGCAGTCCTCAAGTCCATATCACAAGTTCAGCTTGAAAACCAATTTTTTTTTTAAAAGACTTTATTTTTTAAGCAATCTCTACACACACCATGGGGTTGGAACTTAAAACCCCGAGATCAAGAGTCTCATGGTCCACCAACTGAGCCAGCCAGGTGTCCCTTGAAATCCAATTTTTAATAGAAATTTGAGGTCATGAATCTAAATCTCCACTATCTTATCTTACCTTTTCCCCACTATTCTTTCTCATACGTCATATAGGTTTGTTTATCATTTGGCTTGACCTAGTTTGGACATTTTTCTCCCTTTCCTCTCCAAATTCATGTTCTACTTTCTTGATCAGGTCAATGTACTTCTCTTGTTGTTTGGTAGATTTCTTCTGGATTCTGTAAGATCTACTCTATCATTGCCAAAACCTGATCACTCAGGTATCATGGTCTAGATAATCAAATCTTCACCACCACCTCTATAGGCAGCTTGTCACTTCTCATATGCCCCATCCATAAATCACAACTTTCCACTGGGATACCAATAGATCATGAATACAAAGGAATGTGTGGCCTTTGTTTTCTAACAGCACATTTTCATTTTTTATGTTGTCTCATTTATTTAATAATTGATGAAAATAGGTAGAAACATATTGGATAAACCTTGGCAGGCTCTCTGACATATACAGTATAAGAAAAAACAAATCAATGGTTCCTGTCACTTAGGTCAAGTTTTTCTTTCATAGTTTCCATTGCCCCCAGCAGAGAAAGGAGGATGTTCTCAAGACACCATTATAGCTCTCTTCTTCTTGGGGCCAGGAGCAAGCTCTCTTTCATTTATTAGGGTCCTAAAAAGCATCTCATGCAGTGAAGAAATACCCTCCAAGGAGCTATATTGATTCCTATGCTCATCAACCCTTAGTCATTTTAAATAATAGCCTTTGTATTTTACAACTTTTCTTCTTGGCTTTTCACTTGAGGACTCCCATTCAATGGAGGAAAGCTTCACTCCTTTCAGTAGAACAGAGTGGAGTGGTTTGGTCCTCAAGACCAGCTACAGAGGTCAGTAAGCTTCAATAGCTCCTATGTCCCAAATGGACATATGCTTCAGGTGAGGAAAAATTAATTTGCTCAAACCCTTCCCACCTCTACCCACTGGTAGAGATATGCCAATCAAGGCAAGAGTTTAGTTACCATCCTGGCCTACCTTCAAGGCCCTCTGCAAATGTCTCCGGGGGCATGAAGCCCTTTTGGAGGATTGTCCCCCAGAGGATGTGATTTTGTCTTTCCCTAAATTCCTGCATCTTTTAAAAAGGCACATGTATTTTGACTTGCATAAATTTCTACTGTTCATGTCATTATTAATCTTCTATTCCAAGATAATAAAAGCTGTCAATCATTAAACACTTATCCTTCATTCACTCAACAAATCATTAAGCACTACAATGTTGGACACTTCAAACACATGATTTCATTTCATTCCTGTAACTATTTTCTAAAGCAGGCACTGCCATTACAATTCAACTGTTGAGCTCAGTCAAGTTAAGAACCTTGTTCAGGATTGCTCGACTAATGAGGGAGAGGAACCAGGATTCAGACCCTGGAGAGGTTCCAAATCTGGTTCTCTTCCTACTGGCCCAGTCAGTTTCTTGAGGTCAGGTACTCATATTTTCATCTCCTAAACACTTGGCATGGAAATTTGCACATGGTAGTGACAGGGCTGAGGGCACGCTGCCCCAGAACATGGCACTTTGGCATACTGATGGTTTCTAGTTAAAGTTACTTGAGAAACTAGAGCATAAAGACTCTGACCCTCCTCCCTGTACCCCTGAAAGCAGGAAAGAAATCCACACCCCCACCGCCGTGAAAGGCACGCTCCCTGCACCTGGAGGTAGACAGACATCCTTATCACCAGAGACAGAGAATTCAGAGCCAAGAGGGCTGTGTAAATAAACTCTGTTTCATTTCCCCACTAATTAGTCCTTAAGACCAAGTCGCTTTGTCTTGTCAGTTCTTTACACATTTCTTATTTCTTTGTCTGAAAGGTATATAAATGGCCTGCTTTGGTCACTTCTTGGGTCTAATATATTTGAGGCTCCTATATGTATGAAAGTGGATTAAACTTGTTTTTTCTCCTATTAATCTGTCATGGGTCAATTTGATTGTTAGACCAGCCAAAAGAACAAGGGAGAATTTTCTCCTTCCTTACAGTTTATACCCAATTAGTATTTACTGAAGTGAAATGCAAGACCTCTTCAAAATTGCCAAGTCATACAGTGAATAAGCTTGTTCTTCCCTATATCACACACACACACACACGCCTCTCACTTTGTGGGACTTCCCCTTCAAGGAGGTTCTTTGTGTTGTCTTAAATCTGATTTTACGTCAGTCACATTATTGGGCACGAGAGTGTAATGCACAACCACAGTCAGGGGCTCTTTAATAGTTCTCTGTCACTTATACTCTTCATAATAAAATCTAACCCCTTTATAATTCAGGGTAAAAAAGAAACTGGAAAGAAGTTAATAGGTACACAACAAACTGAGTATCTGGCAATAGAATTACGTGAGTAAGGGAAAATGACTCTGCTTTTGTGGTGATCATCAACCCTTTATCTGGCAGAGCATGGTTGTTAAATAAAAGTTAGAAAGTTCTTAACGTTTCCATGCTGAGGGACCACCTCTCTCTCTAGTCTACCTGAAAACCACTCCTCTGGGCCTCAGTCTTCTCATCAATAAAATGAGAGAATTGGAGTAGAGCTTCCTTTTAGTTATTCTCTGGTTCTTTGTTTGATTTTGATCCTTTTCACTGAATGTTTTGAGTTCAGGTTTGTAGACACATCTTACCATAGAAACTTGTTTCACTTGTTTATATTCAATTTCATCCCGATATCCTGCTTGCTGAAATCTGTACAGATTTTCTATCTCTTCTGACCATTTTTTGGCACGACTTATTGATTTTGGTTTCACGTCAGAGCTAGCCATGGCTACAGGGATCTTATTGCCAATTATTTCTGAAAGATGTTAAAACAAAATTAATAGCATAACAGTGACAACTTTGAAAGTCTCTTTTAAAATGAACACAAGTGGAATTAAAAAAAAAAAAACCTAGAATGTTGAGAATCCCATGAAGTATATTAAATTTTAAACATTCAATTTCAAGACTGAGAAGGATTCATGCTCTACTTTGGAAATTAAAAAAAACCCTGAAAGATACATAGGGAACTGTTTATTTCTTCATCACATAAAATTGCATTCAGAGCATAATGTCCTACTTCTGGTGTCCTAGGCAATAGTAAACACATTTCTGAAGTCACACTCTTATTTTTAACTACTCAGTAGATTGTCAAAATATCTTACCAACATTCCATTTGACTATATTCAAAACCGCATCCCCCACTTTTTTTTTTTTTCCTAAAAAAGGAACGCAACATCAGTCTTCTGTCTTCTTATTCTTCTTGCTGAGAAGCAATGGTTTCGCCTTTTCCCATATCTTAACTACTTGGAGGTAGTCCAATCACTGCAATCCATTTACTCAGGAGGTCACTGTGACCCTGCTCCTGTGACAGCCGGATGTGAAAAGACGGACGCACACAAAGCCCATGAAAGCTGTACGACTCTATGATACTGAGATCACTGATTTTAAAACAATGTAAGCAGGCACCAATAGCTTTTGAAGTTCAAATAGTTCACTGGAGTATGCATGATTGTCTATTCACCAAACTTCTAGAGTCAGTTTTTCAAAGACATGTCTTGCAGTTGTTTTCTCAGAGTCATCTTATTACCAAAATATGTATCAGTTAACTGACATAAAGTGCCCAGAATTTTCACCATGATTCCTTCAATCCATTCTTCTATTAAAATATGTTTCTATTGGCTGAAATACATTAAATATAGACCTCATGAGTAGGTCCTCTAAATGGATCCTTATTTTCAAAATTTTTTCAATTACAATGACAAACACTCATTACAATAGTACCTCTGCACTCTCTACCTTGGCCGCAGTCTGGAAGCAGGTGATCCTCATTCTGACCTAATGTAAGAAGGTCAATGGTAGCCTAAGGCTACATCCCAATGCCTATGTCATTCACCTCACTTGATCTCATCATACAGGCATTTTATCTTACATTATCACAAAAAATAGTGAGTATAGGAAAATACATTTGGACAGGCTACATTCACATAACTTCAAAATATATTATTATAATTGTTCTGTTTTATTATTGTTGATTTAATCTTTATCATAGACAGGTATGTACAGGAAAAAACATAGAATTTATAGGGTTAGGTACTACCTGTGGTTTGAAGCATCCAGTGGGCGGTTTTGGACTGTTACGCCCATAGATAAGTGGGGGCTAGTATATGTTGAAAAGGTCAAAAATATATTGAAGTATAAAAAAAGAAAAGTCAAAATAATCATCACATCAATTAGAAGTATCCATTATCATCTTAAACATAAGATGAGTTAAGGCAGACTTTAAAAGTTTTATAAAAAAGTCTTACAATAAATGCTTTCAGAAGATTAATAAATTCAGCTCAGCCTGGATTTAATGAGGGGGAAGTAGGAAATGGACATAAAATTGATGGAATTTTTGAATTTCAGATAAGTATTTCTTTAATGTGAAGGACGTGACCTAAAATTTCTCTCATAGTTAAAAAAGAGAGACTAGTGGAGACTGTTATTTTAACAAAAATAGATTAGTGGAGACTTTTAGAAGGCTAAGAGTCATTTGTTTGAATTTTATGTATCAATCATGTGCAAGTACCAATTGGCTCTTCCATGAAAAATAAGGGAATTGGTCCTATGCATCCCCCTAACTTCTGTATACTTACAGAACTTAACATTACTTAACATTCTTTTTCTTTATTTAAAGATTTTATTTATTTATTTGACAGAGAGAGATCAAAAGTAGACGGAGAGGCAGGCAGAGAGAGAGAGAGGGAAGCAGGCTCCCTGGGAGAGCCCGATGGACCCTGAGATCATGACCTGAGCCGAAGGCAGCAGCTTAACCCACTGAGCCACCCAGGAGCCCCCTTACTTAACATTCTAAAGGTTGTGGTATTCACATTCAACCTGAAACCAAAATTCTCACATTTGTTTGGGCTTAGCTCCAGATTTAAATGAATTAAAATGAAGTCATTTGAGTTACACAATTCACTCTGATGAATGTAGCAACTACCCAAATGGTTATATCATTAATATTGTTTGCATTTTTTTCATCATGCATACTAATTATATCTATATCGATATGGATATAGATATAGACTAGACCAAAGAAAATTAAGGTATTGTTAATATTTGACATTTTTAAAAGTTTTGACCCTTGTTTATTAATTTCAGCTTAGGCTCATGTTGTATTTTAAGGCAATATATTGTTATTGTATGAATTTATGTAAAATATGGACTACCTGACAAAACAATAAACAAGCCATATTTCAGTGAAATCCTTGCCTTTCATTTCCATTCATTTTTTCAAATTTTCAAATTTTTATTTTTTGTTATTTTCAAAGTTTATTTTTATTTATTTAGTGGTTTCTTTTTTAAAAAATTCAAATTTAATTAATTAACATATAATGTATTAATAGTTTCAGAAGTAGAGTTCAGTGATTCATCAGTCTTATGTAACACCCAGGGCTCCTTATATCACATGGCCTCCTTAATGTCCATCACCCAATTCCCCCATTACCCCCAACCCCCTTCCCTCCAGCAATCTTCAATTTGTTTCCTATGATTAAGAGTCTCTTATGGTTTGACTCCCTCTGTGATTTTGTCTTTTTCTATTTTTTCCCTCCCTTCCCCTAAGATCCTGTTTTGTTTCTTAAATTCCACATATGATGAGATCATATAATTGTCTTTCTCTGATTGACTTATTTTGCTTAGCATACTACCCTCTAGCTCCAACCATGTCATTGCAAATAGAAAGATATCATTTTTTGATGACTGAGTAATATACCATTATCTATATATATACAACATCTTCTGTATTCATTCTCCTATCATTGGACATCTGGGCTCTTTCCATAGTTTGGCTATTGTGGACATTATTGCTATAAACATTGGGGTGCAGGTGCCCTTTCAGATCACTACATGTGTGATGCCAAGTGATATGGAGCATTTTTTCATGTTCTTTCGGCCATTTGGATGTCTCCTTTGAACAAATGTTTGTTCATGTTTTCTGTTCATTTCTTGACTAGATTTTTTGGTGTTTGGGTGTTGAGTTTGATAAGTTCTTTATAGATTTTGGATACTAGCCTTTATCTGTTAAGATGTTTGCAAATATCTAGGGGAAATACAAATCTAAACCACAGTGAGATACCACTTCACACCAGTCAGAATGGCTAAAATTAACAAGTCAGGGAATGACAGATGCTGGCGAGGATGCAGAGAAAGGAGAACCCTCCTACACTGTTGGTGGGAATGCAAGCTGGTGCAACCACTCTGGAAAACAGCATAGTGGTTCCTCAAAAAGTTGAAAATGGAAATATCTTATGACCCAGCAATTGCACTACTGGGTATTTACCCTAAAGATACAAATGTAGTGATCTGAAGGGGCACATGCACCTGAATGTTTATAGCAGCAATGTCCACAATAGCTAAACTATGGAAAGAACCTGTATGTCCATCAACAGATGAATGGATAAAGAAGCTGTGGTATATATATACAATGAAATACTATGCAACCATCAAAAGAAATGAAATCTTGCCATTTGTGATGACGTGGATGGAACTTGAGGGTATTATGCTTAGTGAAATAAGACAAGATCATATGATCTCCCTGATATGAGGACATGGAGATGCAACCTGGGGGGCTTGGAGGGTAGGAAAAGAATAAATAAAACAAGATGGGGTCGGAAGGGAGACAAACCATAAGAGACTCTTAATGTCACAAAACTGAGGGAGGGCAGGGGGAGAGGGGTAGGGAGAGGGTGGTGGGGTTATGGACATTGGGGAGGGTATGTGCTATGGTGAGTGCTGTGAAGTGTGTAAACCTGGCGATTCACAGACCTGTACCCCTGGGGCTAATAATACATTATATGTTATAGAAATACATTATATGTATATAATACATTATGTGTTATAGAAAAATTTAAAAATTTAATTAAATAAAGATGTTTGCAAATATCTTTTCCTATTCTGTCAGTTGTCTTTTGCTTTTGTTGACTGTCCTTTGCTATGCAAGAGCTTTTTATCTTTTAAGTCTCAATAGCTCCTTTTTGCCTTTGTTTCTCTTGCCTTTGGAGACACGTCTAGCAAGAAGTTGCTGTGGGCAAGGTCACAGAGATTGTTGCCTGTGTTCTCTAGGATTTTGATGGATTCCTGTTTTACATTTAGGTCTTTCATCCACTTTGAGTATATTTTTGTGTGTGGTATAAGAAAATGGTCTAGTTTCATTCTCTTGCATGTGGCTGTCCAATTTTCCCAACACCATTTGTTGAAGAGACTTGTCTTTTTTCCATTGGATAGTCTTTCCTGCTTGGTCAAAGATTAGTTTACCGTAGAGTTGAGGGTCCATTTCTGGAGTCTCTAGTCTGTTCCATTGATCTTTGTGTCTGTTTTTGTGACAGTACCATACTGTCACAAACTTTGTACTAGGGCTTGAAATTCAGAATTGTGATGTCACCAACTTTGGGTTTTCCTTTTCAACATTACTTTTGCTATTTGGGGTCTTTTCTGGTTCCATAAAATTTTTGGGATTATTTGTTCCATCTCTGTGGAAAAAAATTGATGATATTTTGATAGGGATTGCATTGAATGTACAGATTGCTCTAGGTGGCATAGATATTTTAACAATATTTGTTCTTCCAATCCATGAGCATGGGATATTTTTCCATTTATGTGTGTCTTCCTCAATTTCTTTCATGAGTATTCTATAGTTTTTTGAGTACAGATCCTTTGCCTCTTTGGTTAGTTTTATTCCTAGGTATCTTATGGTTTTTGGTGTAATTATAAATGGGATTGCCTTAATTTCTCTTTCTTCTCTCTCATTGTTAGTGTATAAAAATGCAACCGATTTCTGTACATTGATTTTGTATCCTGCCACTTTGAATTCCTGTATGCGTTCTAGCAATTTTGGGGTGGAGTCTTTTGGGTTTTCCACATAGAATATCATGTCATCTGAGAAGAGTGAGAGTTTGACTTCTTCTTTGCTGATTCAGATGCTTTTTATTACTTTTTGTTGTCTGATTGCTGAGGCTAGGACTTCTAGTACTATGCTGAACAACAGTGGTGAGAGTGGACATCCCTGTTATGTTCCTGACCTTAGGGGTAAAGCTCTAAGTTTTTCCCCATTGAGAATGATATTTGCTGTGGGGTTTTCGAATATGACTTTTAGGATATTGAGGTATACACCATCACTATATTGTGAAGAATTTTAGTCAAGAAAGGATGCTGTACTTTGTCAAATGCCTTTTCTGCATCTATTGAGAGTATCATATGGTTCTTGTCTTTCCTTTTATTAATATAGCATATCACATTGATTTATAAATGTTGAACCACCCTTGTAGCCCAGGAATAAATCCCCCTTGGTTGTGGTGAATAATCCTTTTAATGTACTGTTGGATGCTACTGGCTAGTATCTTGGTGAGAATTTTTGCATCCATGTTCATCAGGGATATCAGTCTTTTTGATGAGGTCTTTGTCTAGTTTGGGATCAAGGTAATGCTGGCCTTGTAAAAAGAGTTTGCAAATTTTCCTTATATTTCTATTTTTTGAAACAGCTTCAGAAGAATAGGCATTAATACTTCTTTGCATGTTTGTTACAATTCCTCTGGGAAGCCATCCAGCCCTGGACTCTTGTTTGTTGGGAGATTTTTGATTACCGCTTCAATTTCCTCGTTGGTTACAGGTCTCTTTAGGTTTTCTATTTCCTCCTGTTTCAGTTTTGGTAGTTTATACATCTCTAGGAATGCATCCATTTCTTCCAGATTACCTAATTTGTTGGCGTATAGTTGCTCATAATATATTCTTTTTTTAAAGATTTTATTTATTTATTTGACAGAGATCACAAGTAGGCAGAGAGACAGGCAGAGAGAGAGGAGGAAGCAGGCTCCCTGCTGAGCAGAGAGCCCAATGTGGGACTCGATCCCAGGATCCTGGGATCATGACCTGAGCCGAAGGCAGAGGCTTTAACCCACTGAGCCACCCAGACGCCCATCATAATACATTCTTATAACTATTTGTATTTCTTTGGTGTTGGTGATCTCTCCTCTTTGATTTATGATTTTATTAATTTGGGTCCTTTCTCTTTTCTTTTTGGTAGGTGTGGCCGGGGATTTATTGATCTTATTAATTGTTTCAAAGAACCAGCTCCTATTTTGTTGGTTCTACTGTTCTTTTGGTTTCTATTTCATTTCCATTCATTTCAGTGGGAGGCTCACTGCTTTGTTGCTGCACACTAGGTATGGCCAACAG
Organism: Mustela nigripes; assembly: GCF_022355385.1. NCBI lineage: Eukaryota > Metazoa > Chordata > Mammalia > Carnivora > Mustelidae > Mustela > Mustela nigripes. Next base: position 134,501,847 of record NC_081562.1, read on the forward strand.
TGAGTTCAACATGTGTGGTACAGCCTGACAATCCATTAACAGATACAACCATATATAACCTATTTTTTTTCATAGAAAAATGACACTATGAAACATGAAAGGAAAAGTGCAAATTCGCTGTAAAAGAATACTTTCAGAATTAGTCATGTTTGTTAAATGAATTTAGTGACTGTATTATATTGATTTTATAGATAAAGCACACTTTCTAAAAGTAGTGGCACAATCATACTTTTTGTTTTACCCAAACCATTTTTGCTTTAGGCTTGACTTTTTCATACCTAACAAAATACTTTTATATACTCGTATTCATTCAAAAACTATTTTCCTGAATGTTATCTAGATAACATTTTGCCACTTTCCAGCAAAACAGTTATGTAAACTATAAATATAAAAATGCTTTCAACAAGGGTTCCTGGGTGGCTCAGTTGGTTAAGCATCTGCCTTTGGGTCAGGTAATGATCTCATGGGTCTTGGGATTGAGTCCTGCTTCCGGCTTCCTGCTAGGGAGTGGGGGGGAATCTGCTTCCCTCTCTCTCTCTGCTCCTCCCCCTCTTGTACATGCGTGCATGCACTCGTTCTCTTTCAAATAAATAAAATCTTTTAAAAAATAAAAAAAAATTTGCTTTCAACAGAAGAGCTGTCCAACAGAAGAGTTGAACTACTGCAGGAAAAAAACCCATTTTTTTCCTCAGTGGAAATATGTATCCTCTACACATATTAGCTATTTCAAAACTTTGTTTTCCCACAATAGCTAAAGGGAACATAAATGCATTTTCACCATAATACTGTAACTACAGGTTACTGTAACTATACTATATAGTGGTGGTGCAAATCCCCCCCTAAATTTTTGTCTCCCTTATTACTTACTTTGTACTTATTAAAAACAGAATAAAACTAAAATTGGGAAAGATCAACTTACAGTTTTTCAATTAAACAATTAAGTAATTCTGGGAAGTTCAGTGACAATATTAATCCCGCTAGTAACATTCAGCACTTTGAAATTTAGTGGTTTTACTTTGCCAAGAGTTGTGGCAAAACTACAACACTATGTTGTAGCTACAGAAACAGGAAATGGCAATGGTTGACTTTCTAGTTTTGCAAAATTCTAATTTTATTAAACAGTATTAAGTTTATATAGGTATTTTAAAAACTCAGCAATATCAAACCCTTGACAATCTCAAGTTTTAATCTGAAATCAAAGCCTTTGATGTACGTTATCTCTAACTCCTTTCTATGCAAAAGTCCTTTTCATTTCCTTGTTCGCTCTGAAAACTGCTTTTTGCCTTTAGTTGTATTAAAACCCCAAGAGCATTAATTAGTATTGCCAAACCTCCATTTCTTTACCTATTTTATATTGTTCCTAGATGTATCAGGATATGGCAAAAGAGCTGATCAGTTAACATTCCTGGGCTTGTTCTCCGAACCGTGAAAAGGTCTCATTTAGAAGGTCCGCTTGGAAGTTACGGGGAAATCAGATTTTGAAAGTCAAGGAGTAGCAGGTAAAGACCCCTGCTAACCCAGAAAATTAGAGAAGCAAGCCGGGCAAATCTCAGAAATCACAAAGACGGGTCGGAGCAGAAGGGGCGGAGCCGAGGGTTCCGGGGCGGGGCTCGGGCGGGCACAGAGTAGGGGGCGGGCCGTTCGGGCCCCTCGGGACGTGTCCACCCACCCCCTGGGTCCCGCTCTCCGTGGTTACCCTCGCAGGCCGACCTGGAGAGGCCGAGGCACCCCGCCCGGGAGCTCGCAGGAGAGCGCGGCGGTGCTCGTGTTCTCCACTCAGGAATCCGTGGGCTGGGCAGCGAGAGGCCAACTGTCGTGCCTCGGCGACCGTCGCATCCCCTAGCAACGCGTGGCGCCCCTAGCTCCGGCCCCACCCCCTGCGAGAGGGCCCTAGCGCGCAGGTGCGAGGGCGGAGACGGGCGGTTTGGAGAGACAAAGCTGACGCCAGGATGGGCATCCTGCAGGGGCTGACCCCTAGGCAGAGGAATCGAGCAGAATGTGTTATTTGTTTCTACAGTACCAGACAGAATTCCATTGGAGATTTTGGTTCCTGCGAGTAGATCCCTCATGTCTGTCCCACCCTATTTCTCATTTTGTTGAAACTAAATGAACCGGTCAATCCACAGATTAGAGCTTAGTGATTGGCAATTTATAAACCCACAATCAACAACATCCATAATTTAGATGACTTTTCTCTACCATTACCTTTATCTGTATATTTAAAATACTATCGATTTGCTTAATAATTCCCAAATTTATTTCCTCAACTCAAATCTCTCTCTGAATTCCAGACCTGCCTATATTCAACATCCACCTAGTTGTCCCAAACAGCCCTCTCCAAAGTCCCCTCCCCAGCCTTAACTAACTGGCTCCTAGAGTCCACTCTGTCTTGCCCTATTTATCCGTCACTGTTGGCTTTTCTGTTCCCACGAAGTCCAAGCCGCTATCACCCCCCCACCCCACGCTGGTTATTGCAATAATCTGCAACAGGTGTCTCTTGATCCCCCCTGGTCTATTGTCAACACAACAGTCCGTGAAATCTGTTTAAAACATAACTCAGATTGTGTCATTTCTCTCCTCGCAGTCTTGCAATGGCTTCTCATCTTACAGAGTAAAATCAACAAAACCCTACAAGGGTTGCATACAATTCCCCTTCCCTTGCTCTGGAGCCGTCCATCACTCCATTCCAGCCACACTGATCTGCTGGTTGTTCCTGGCCAAGCTTCCAGCTTGAGGCCTTAGCTGTGGCTGCTGCATCAGGCTCTCTATCTTACCCCTTACTACGTTCTAGTGTTTCTTCCGTCCACAGCCCTTATCACCCCTTATTATACTATTTAAATTGCTTCTTTCTTAATTTTATTGTTTATCTTCTGCAAGAACATAATTTCCACATTACCATAAAGACAGAGGTCTTGTTGACCAAATTTCTAGAATAGTACCTAGTGCACAAGAGGTGCCAAAGCAATATATTTCGAATGAATATCTTTCACCACCATGGCCACTCGGAGCAGTATAGCATCACGTCTAAGGCATGACCTTGGATTTGGATCTTGTTTCTACTACTTAGTTGTCTAGGCTGCGGTAGAGATCTTGCATTTCTAACAGGTGCTCTCCCAGGGCCCACACGTGGAGAAACACTCTTCTAATTCACTTATTATTCTCTTGTTTCAAACCATCCAGGCTTCTCGCTGTTGCTCAAGTTAAAGTTTGAACTGTTTGGCTTGTGGTCCCTTAGCTAGTTTAACCTTGACTTCCCCTGGTAAGTCCCTATTATTTCATCCCTTTGACCTAAGTGCTTTGGATTAAAAGGAACTATTTGCAGAATGCAGACTGAATAAAAGCCCATTCCAGGGACTTCAGTTGTTCCTGTGCTCAGAAGTGAACTTGAGTTAACCTTCTCCACTATGTTTTTCTTTCTCCTTGCAGAATTGAGCTCTTTTGCTCTGTCTTTGCACTGCATTCTTAGCAGGTTTCCAATAAAATTCTGTAAAACTTCTTGCATTTATTTCCACGAGTTTCTACTTCTGCCAGACTGTAAGGTCTCGTGCCAAGGATGATTCCTTTATGTACAACCGGGTTCAAGCACAGTGTTTGGTATTTAGTGGATGCCCAGTACATAGTAATAATAGCTAATATTTTTTGAACATTTACCATTGTCTGGGGCTTTGGTTAGACTTTATTTAGTTAGTTTGTCTTAGTTGAATAATAACACTTTAATCAATCAGAGGGTTGAGAGTAGGAGGTGTGAAGAAGAGATATGGGTGGTGAAGACATGCATGAAACTAATGCAAAATAAAAATACATTGTGATTTTTTCAAAGCCACCTTCTGTTATGTGAGTTAGCCATGCAGTGTCTTCTTAACTCTCTACAGAAGGGATATCCTTGTCCATCTGGTTCAGTTTGTCTACCTTCTCCCATATACTCTCCAAACATTTTGAAAATAAATCCATTGAGCGATAATTGAAATGCAATAACTAGCACACATTTAACAGCCTATAATTTGAGAAGTTTGACATATGCATACACCTGTGAAATCATCACCACAATCAAGTTAATGAACTTGTTTCCTGTGCCCCCAGTCAACTATTGATTTGCTTTCTGTTGCTTTGGATCAGTTCACAATTTTCATAATTTTATATAAGTGGAATCATAGAATATGATCTTGGATTTCCAGCTTCCAGAACTCTGAGGCAATGAAATTTCTGTTGGGGAAGTCACCCAGTCTGCGGTGCTTGTTACAGCAGCTCTAGCACACAGATACACTTTAAAAAAATACATTATCTCCTTGTATGCTTCCTTGTAGACATTTTATGTCTGTTATTATGAAGGAATAGCATAGAATATAGTAAATTTATAATGTAAGTTAATTTAGATTGACAATAGTTTATAAGTGAAGAAAAATATATCCTGTAGTTATTTCTCAACAGACTTACACCTACTTCAATAATGATTTATTTGGTATGTAACATGCACTTGGTAGCAGTTTTCAATTCCTTTTAGGGACATCAAGGACTTAGAAGTCTGAAGAGCTTGGACTTGCAGAAAGATTCCTGATGTGGGATGAGGAAGTAGAGCAGAGCCAATGTTGTTGAGTACATTTCAATTTTCTTTACTAGCAGCCGCAGGAGGAATTTCTCTTGGGACTCAATAATCAGAAAATTGGACTTCTCCTGAAAATCTGTTATAGTTATGTCTCGAGGATGTGTAAGGTTAGTGTTTATGGCTTCTTCTAGAAGAGCCAAATAATTGGCTCATGTTTTCCAATGGTTTGTGCGTGTCTGTGGCTCTGCTTACCCACCTTCACTGTTTTCTGACCTGTTTCCCCTTACCTTTACACTGTGACACTGTACCCATTGTGGAAAGAAGAGAGAATAAATAAGTGGTTAGGTAAGCATATGACTATTATCTTGACCTGCCTTACCAGGAGTTCCACATCCTGTCAGAGGTAGACACACCAGATTCTCCAGATCCCAGTCTCACTGCAGAATTTGTTTTTAGGTATATACAGCTTAGCCCTCCTTTATTCTAAGACAAACCATCCTATACCAAATCAAAGGTGTTGGCAATAGGTACTAACAGAATGCTTTACTCAAATGATCATGATGTCTATACTGCTCCCACTCTACCTCATCTTCCTCCCTTTCTTTATCGTTGCCTTTGAGAAATCTCTATTTAAATAGAACTCCGAGTACCATGGCTGCAGGAAAATGCTGATATTCCGTGAGGGTGGCACTCTGATTCTTGATTCCACTGCTTAAAATTCATTGTTCTTGGATCTCCCCTCCGCATTATTTTGTGTCTTTGTGGAAGCATTTGTTTATCATATTCTGCAAATGTGCTGTCTCCAAATGGGTTGAAAACCTACCTGAAGACACATCTTAGTCATATATGTAATAAACTGCAAGGCTTATTATAATGTAATACACAAAACAACATCTCAAGAGTGTTTGAGTTGTTTCTGATTATTAATATTGTGGTGTTTAAGGAGACTTGATAGGAAGGGATCCATTCAGTGGGATGGGGTCCCTCTTGGGCTCCTTGCTTAGCTGGGAGCCTGCTTCTCCCTCAGCCTGCTGCTTCCCTGCTTGTTTTCTCTCTCTGTGTGAAATAAATTAAAATATTTTAAAATTAAAAAAAAGTGAATGAGTAAATAAATGGAAGCGGGAACTAACAAGTTAATGAATCTACCATGAGTCACATACAATTTTTTTCTCATACAATCCTCATGGTTACCCCCTAAGGTAGAAACTGGGAAGAAAAGTAAAGAAGGGAAATTGAGCTGGGCTTTCAGGCTCTCAGTAGACAAGCAGGAGGTGGAACGAAGTCTGATTTCAAAGCGAAGCTTTGCATCGCCCTTCGCTTCTTGGCATCCTTGGGTAGAGCACCTGCTACAGGTGTTCACTTTCCTTTCGCGATACCGTTCCTGCACAGACAAGGACACACTGCACCAGGAAGGCCACTCGTGTTGAGTCAAGGTTTCCAGCAGGAGGCACCCTCGTCTCGCCACATCCTAGATCCCAGCCAGCTGCCCCAGCCCAGCATCCCGCCACTCGAACAATCAACCACGCGATTCGCCGGCAGCGGACTGTCCACTGAAGTTCCTCGGCACCGCCCCGCCGCCGCAGGGCTCCTCTGATTGGACGTGGCTGCATCCGGCGAGCCAATGGAGCGGCGGCGACGGCAGGTTCCCGGAAGTGGCGGCCCGGCGAGGAAAACCTCAGCTTCCGCAGGCGGCGTGGGGCCGCGTCCCCCGGGCTGTGCTGGCGCTATGAGTTCCTTCACGGGGCAGATGGCCGAGTATCCAACCATCTCCATAGACCGCTTCGACAGGGAGAACTTGAAAGCCCGCGCCTACTTCCTGTCCCACTGCCACAAGGGTGAGTGAGCGTGGCGCGCCGCCCGCCCCGGGGACGCAGGCTGCCTGTGTTCTGGCCCCGCGGGGAAGCCGCCGGGGATGCGGGGGGAGCTCGAGCAGCGGAGTGCAGGCTCCGGGAGGCCGGGGCCCAGACCAGCAGATGCACCTTGTTCCCCGCTTGGCTCTTCGGCCTCTCTGAGGCTTTATTTCTTCATCTGTACGACGGGACGGAACCGAAACTTGGGCAGCCCGTTGGACCAGGGATAACACTTGGGTTCTTTTGGTAGCTCTCCTAGCAGCGAAGAGTCCGAGGTCAGCGAGGATTCTTTCTTGCTTCTTCCTTTACATCTTCGCTTCCACGTTATAAAGAAAAGTTTCAGAAGAAATCCCACCCTACCCGCCCCCCAGTATTTATTATCAAGCAAGCACCCGCACACACACTCAGACCTCGTGTCCGAAAGCTCCTGTAGTGCATGCTCCCCCTCCTTTGAGGTGTTCTGCCCGCCTCCAGTATAAAAATTTCGTTTAAGGTGAAGCAACCAGAATACTAAGATTTCACAGCTGCACACAGTAGGTAATCCCTAATCATTAGGGATTAGGCCCTAGTGATAAAGCCTGGAGGTTAGAGACTCCAAGTGAGGCGGGAGAGTCTCTAAAACGTTCTAACCGATCTCCAGAGCTGGAGGAGACCTCGTTTTGCAACTGTTGGCTGTGTGGTTATCACCTAGGATGCCTGCGTTCGCGCTTTTGGGAAGTGCCTCTGCTTTCTCGCTCTAGTCTACGAATTTTCTCTCGTCAATGCGGAAAATCTGAATTTCGTCCCTTGATTTGTCAAATAGCACTGTGAGCCTCTTTGAGGGCCTTTCTACTTATTCTCCAGAATAACGTTTTTGGTTTTGGTGTGTTTTTCATTGTGAATCCCCCGCTGGGTGGGGATACCTCTGTTTCACCTTTTGTCTTGAGTGTTACTGGAATTTCTGAACTCAGAATGTGCTTAGCCATGATTGAGGTGTGGCGCAGGGGCTCGCCCTTGATGTCTACAAGTAACGAGTTTGGAAAAGGAATCCATCTAACGGAATCTGAAATCAGGATCATCTGTTTGTATGTTAAGCAAAAAACTGACTCCCTGTTATTGAGCAGTTTATAATCTCGGTTTCTGTTCTCTAATGACATGTGAGTCTGTTTACTCAGCCTGAAAATAATCTCATCAAGGGCAAGAACTCAGCTTCTGCTTTTGGAAATTCCCCACACTGCTTACTGGTAGTTTTCAACCTTTTTCAGAAACAGATTTCTTTGATGTGCTGTGGACTGAATTGTGCTGCCCCACCCCCTTCATATGTTGAAGCTGAAACCACCATGTGACTGTATTTGGTGACTGGGTTTTTAGGACGCAGTTAAAATTTAAATGAGCTGGATCCTAACTCATTAGGATTGATGGCCTTATGAAAAGAGGAATAGAGATTGCACTCTGTCCACACACTCTGAAGGGCCATCTGGAAGCCAGGAGGCTTCCACTTGAGCTTGGAATTTAGCCTCCAGAACTGTAAGAAGTTTTATGGTTTAAGCCACCTTGTCTGTGGCATTTTGCGTCATTCTGAACAGACTGATAGAGGATATCTGACAAAATCTGTGGCCTCTTTTGGTAGAAAAAAAATCACATTTTGATAGAACATCTCATTCCATGGCCCACTCAGTCCTGCTTATGAGCCATCTGAAACCCAGTCCTATGCTCAGGGCAGGCTTTGCTAAGCATTAGTAAGGTCTGGAGGTCAAGAGGGGGACCCGTGGCCTGATAGAGTAGCCCAGGGTTGGAGAAGACCCCACTAGGGGACAATTTCCAATGACTTGATTTGGTTCGGGAAAGCAAAAAGGCTCTGGAAAGGAGACTCTGGGTGCAGTCCTTGTAGCACCAAGTAAGCTGGCCCAGGTTCTCTTGCTGGCAGCCTTGGAGGGGTCTACAGTGGTCCAGGGCCAGCTGGGCTGGTCCTGGGCTGTCTTGATTAAAGCAGCCACAGAGGGCTGCCTGCTGATTTAGTTTGGGAGTATGGAACTGAGTCTTGATTCAGCCTCTCTTTTGCCATGGCTCAAATTCTTTGGAAATCCCAACCAGTGCCACCAGAGGTCCTAAAAGCCTGGACTAGGAGTGATCTGAGGGGATTCACCCACCGAGGGAGCAGGCACAAGTCCAGTCAAGGTCTGCTGTGCGGGGTGTGGTGACTGCATTGTTTTCTCTGGAGTTAAGGATCAGCACAGATGATTGTGTTGAGGACGTGTGTGTGTGTGTGTGTGTGTGTGTGTGTGTGTGTGTGTTTGGGTGGTAATTTGAATAATTAGGGTTTGTTGATTCACCTAAACTGAGAAGGTGTGGTCATTGCTATCTAGTCCTTCCCATGCTGGAGATTCAGAATGTGTTAGAATGACTATGTTTAAAGGCTGTCTTTCTGTATGTGTTGCTTTGGAGGGCTGCGAAGCAGACCTGTGTGGATAGAAATGCCGCATCTTTCTACCCAGCAGTCACAGTAGGCTAAGAGAATAAAACCTTCTCATGCTGACCTAAGCCTAAACAAGTTCCAGATGAACTCAATTCAGTGCCTGGAACTGGATGGGTCACATAAAGTGGGCACAAAGGATGGTTGGATTAAAATGAAGGAAGAACATGAAAGAAAGTGCTGGAAGCAGTTCTGAAGTGAGTCTCGTCACTCATTCTTCTGTGGCTACTCAGAGTGATTTAGAATCTGTCCTAAGATAGAGGGGATTGTTCTTGTAAATGATGACCAGAGATGGTCAGCTTGCAGTGGTTCCTGCCCTGTTTGCAGCTGCATTTGCCACCTGCAGAAGAGTCAGTAGCTCACACGAATCAGTTCTCTTATAAAGGTGAACCTCTTGGGGCACCTGGGGGCTCAGTTGCTTGAGTGTCCAATTCTTGGTCTTGGCTCAGGTCATAATCTCAGGGTCATGGGATCCAGCCCTATGTAGGGAGGGCTCCCTGCTCAGTGGGGAGTCTGCTTCAAGATTCTCTCCTCCCACATGGATGCAAAAATTCTCACCAAGATACTAGCCAATAGGATCTAATAGTACATTAAAAGGATTATTCACCACGACCAAGTGGGATTTATTCCAGGGCTGCAGGTTGGTTCAACATCCACAAATCAATCAGCATTTGACAAAGTACAGCATCCTTTCTTGATCAAAACTCTTCACACTGTAGGGATAGAGGGCACATACCTCAATATCATCAAAGCCATCTATGAAAAACCTACAGCGAATATCATTCTCAATGGGGAAAAATTGAGAGCTTTTTCCCTAAAGTCAGGAACATGGCAGGGCTGTCCATTATTACCACTGCTATTCTATATAGTACTAGAAGTCCTAGCCTTGGCAATCAGACAATAAAAATAAATAAAAGGCATCTAAATTGACAAAGAAGTCAAACTCTCACTCTTTGCAAGTAATATGATACTTTATGTGGAAAACCCAAAAGACTCCACTCCAAAACTGCTAGAACTCATATGGGAATTCAGTAAAGTGTCAGGATATAAAATCAATGCACACAAATCAGTTGCATTTCTGTATACCAACAACAAGTCATAGGAAAGAGAAATTAAGGAGTCGATCCCATTTACAGTTGCACCCAAAACCATAAGATACCTAGGAATAAACCTAACCAAAGAGGCAAGGAATCTGTACTCAGAAAACTATAAAGTACTCATGAAAGAAATTGAGGAAGATATAAACAAATGGAAAAATGTTCCATGCTTATGGATTGGAAGAACAAATATTGTGAAAATGTCTATCCTACCTAAAACAATTTACACATTTAATGCAATCCCTATCAAAATACCATCCATTTTTTTCAAAGAAATGGAGCAAATAATCCTAAAATTTGTATGGAACCAGAAGTGACCCCAAGTAGCCAGAGGAATGTTGAAAAAGAAACCCAAAGTTGGTGGCATCACAATTCCAGACTTCAAGCTCTGTTACAAAGGTGTCATCATCAAGACAATATGGTACTGGCACAAAAACAGACACATAGATCAATGGAACAGAATAGAGAGCCCAGAAATGGACCCTTAACTCTGTGGTCAACTAATCTTTGACAAAGCAGGAAAGAATGTCCAATGGAAAAAAGATAGTCTCCTCAACAAATAGTGTTGGGAAAATTGGACAGTCACATGCAGAAGAATAAAACTGGACCATTTCCTTTCACCACACGCAAAAATAGACTCAAAATGGACAGAAGACCTCAGCTTGAGACAGGAATTCGTCAAAATCCTTTAGAACACAGGTAGCAACCTCTTTGACCTCTGTCGCAGCAATTTGTTCCTAGAAACATCGCCAAAGGCAAGGGAAGCAAAGGCAAAAATGAACTACTGGGGCTTCATCAAGATAAAAAACTTTTGCACAGCAGAGGAAACAGTCAACAAACCAAAAGACAACTGATAGAATGGGCAAAGATATTTGCAAAGGATCTATCAGATAAAGGGCTATTATCCAAACTCTGTAAAGAACTTTTCAAACTCAACACCCGAAGAACAAAATCGTGAACAACATTTCTGCAAAGAAGACATCAGATGGCCAACAGACACATGAAAAATGTGCTCAAAAAAATTAACAAGTCAGGAAACGACAGATGTTGGCAAGGATGCAGAGAAAGGGGAGCCCTCCTACACTGTTGGTGGGAATGCAAGCTGGTGCAGCCACTCTGGAAAACAGCATGGAGGTTCCTCATAAGGTTGAAAATAGAGCTACCCTACAACCCAGCAATCGCATCACTGGGTATTTACCCTAAAAACACGAATGTAGTGATCCGAAGGGGCATGTGCACCCGAATGTTTATAGCAGCAATGTCTACAATAGCCAAACTATGGAAAGAACCTAGATGTCCATGAACAGATGAATGGATAAAGAAGCTGTGGTATATATACACAATGGAATACCACGCAGGCATTAGAAAACTGAAATCTTCCCATTTGCAATGATGTGGATGGAACTAGAGGTTATTAGGCTGAGTGAAATAAGTCAATCTGAGAAAGACAGTTATCCTATGATCTCTCTAATATAAGGAATTTGAGGTGCAGGGCGGGAGGTCGTGAGGGGTAGGGAGGGGATAAAATGAAACAAGATGGGCTCGGGAGGGAGACAAACTATAAGAGACTCTTAATCTCATGAAACAGAATGAGGGTTGTTGGAGTGGAGCTGGGTGAGAGGGCTAGGGTGGCTGGGTGATGGACATTGGGGAGGGTCTGTGCTATGGTGAGTGCTGTGAACTGTGTAAGCCTGATGATTCACAGACATGTACCCCTGGGGAAATAATACATTATATGTTAAAAAAATATATATAGTAACCACACTCCAGATTTTAAAAAAAGATTCTCTCCCCCCCTCCCCCTGCCCTCCCACTCACGCATGTGTTTGCGCGCTCGCTCTCTCAAATAAAAGAAATCTTAAAAAAAAAAAAAAAAGGCGAACCTCTCATATATTTTCTCTTAAAAGAAAGCTCGAAAAGAGAGGACAACTGTTTGCTTGGCTTAAGGAATCCTCTCAAAAAAAAAAAAATGTGCTTATAGTTTTTGATTCTTTTGTTTTTAGATCACATGAAAGGATTAAGAGCCCCTACCTTGAAAAGAAGACTGGAGTGCAGGTAATTTATTTTCCTCCTTATTTGTGTGTTTTTTTTAAGTAAACGTTTTAATTGAGCTGTGAGTGCTACACAGGGAAGTACATACATTGCAAGGGGACACAGTCAGATGAGCTTTTGTAGGTGAGCACATCTATGAACCTTCCACCCAGATCGAGAAACAGAATAGGGCCCGTGTCCCAGAACAGAGCTCCATCCCTCCTCCCAGTCAGTCCTCGTCTCAGAGGCATCGGTATTCTGACTTTTTGTCATCATGGTTTAACCTTGGCTGGTTGGGAACTTTGTAGAGTCATACTGAATAGACCCTTCTAGTTGTTTTCTTTCACTCAACATTCTAACTGTACGATTTATCATGCTGTTTGGGGTAGCAGTAGTGTGTTCATTTTCATTTCTCCCTGTGTGTGTAGTTCTGTTGCGAAGACAGTCATAATGTTTTTGGATCTTCAAGCCGAAGTACTGTGTTTTTTTCCTACAGCCCGCTTTGCCTAAATGTTAATTCCAAATCCCCAAGCTGTGTATTGGAAAGGGCCCTGTTGACTCTTTAATTTCTGACCCAGTGGATGCCAGTCTTCTCTGCAAAGTGCTATTACGAGTCTGTGTTCGTGATGAGCGGTAGCCTGTATTCACTGAGTACTTATATAAATGTCAGGCCCTATGTGTTGTTTAGTTTGCCAGTTTCTTTGAGAGCCTGTGACAAGTCAGGCACTGTGCTGGACATTGAGGCTATACTAGTAACAACACAGATGAAAATCTCTGTCTTCTAGGAGCCAACATCCTCATTAGATCCTCTTGATAACTTTTGAATAGATACCATTATTATTTCTATTTTACAGATGAGGAAACTGAGGAACCAGAGAGGTTAAATTAGTTGCCCAAGGTCACGCAGCCAGTAAGTGGCAGGACCAGGATTTCAATCAGGTCTGTCTGATTTTTGAGCCCGTGTTTTAGTTATCTATTGCTGCGTAACAAATTACCCCCAAACTTAGTGACTTTAACCCACTAATCATATGTTCTCTTTCTCAGTTTCTGTGGGTTGGGAATGCTGACAGAACACAGTTGGGGTTGCTGGTTTCTCCCTGGCTGGGTGTCTTAGGGGGACTGCCATTATCTGGGGGCCCATCATTCAGTGTTTGACACTGAGGCTGAGAGGAATCAGGCAGCTGGGGCATTTGGGCAACTCTGTCCCTAGAAAACTTTTCAGCATAGTGATTTCAAGGTAGCCGAACTTCTTAAATGGAGACTCGGGCTTAAAAAGTCTATGTCCCAAGGGAGAGCTTGCAGGGAGCCATGTTGCCCAGGAGACATAGCCTCCACAGTCCCGAGACCTCCCTCTGTCATGTTCTGTTGGTTGAGGCAGTCACAAAGACAGGCTGAAGTGGGGGGTGGTGGTTAAAATAGACCCCTCTGTCAGCAGAGGGATTTCCTTATCCATCTGTAAACATAGCATGTGTGGTTGGGAATATATTAGTGTGGCCATCTTTGGAAAATACGGTCCATCACAGACTGTGTTCTTAACTCTAAGCTTTGTTTTTGAATTTAAAAATTTGAAAGCATCCCCACCCTTTTCCCTTCTTGAGACGTAGCTTCATGTGGTGGAATCGTTCCAGACATTCCTGATCAGGTACAAACATATATCTTTAAACTCAGAGTGATGGGGGACCCCCTTTTGAGGAAGTCAGAGGGCACAGTATATTCTCTTCTTTTGCTTCTTCCCTGTTGTTCCTCTGTACACTTTTTTTTTTTTTAATTTAAATTTTAAGGTGGGGCTCCTGGGTGGTGCTGGGTGGTGCAGTCTGTTAAGCGGCTGGCTTTTGATTTCAGCTCATGTCATGATCCCAGGGTCATGATCCCACTGTTGTGGGATCAAGCCCCCTTGTGGGCTCCACACTCAGTGGGGAATCGGCTCAAGATTCTCTCCCTCTCATTCACTCTTCCCTTTTTTCTTTCTCTCAAAATAATTTTTTTCTCTCAAAATATAATAAATACATCTTTAAAAATAAATTTATTTTTAAGTAATCTCTGCTTCATATGTGGGGTTCTAACTTACAGCCCCAAGATCCAGAGTCGCACACTCGTACCGACTGAGCCGGCCAGGCGCCCCCTCTCCCACTTCGGTCTTGATGGGACCTAGATAGTTACAGGTGGTGGCATGTGGGGAACTGTTCTGACACTTGTTGAGCCAGCTCAGTGTCTGAATGATTTGAGATAACTGATATGTGGTGAAATGTACTTTTCTGGTCACCCCGATGGCTCACTATAAAGCTGCACTGACCCAGCTTTTCTAAATTTCTTCTTTCAGCTTGAAGGTTTGCTTATACTGTTCACCTGTTACTAAAGAGTTGTTGTTAACTAACCCGAAGTACAGATTTTGGGAGAAACGAATCGTAAGTTTTATTTTTTTATGACACTATTTCTTTACCTCAAGGGGAAATATTTTTCGAGGTCTATTAAACAAAGCATTGGGATTTTTCAAAGCCCAGTTAATCCTACACTGTATTTATCCACATTAATTACAGTATTGATGTTTAGTCTTTGTAATTCCTCAGTTTAGAAGAGGCCAACATTTAGTTGTTGCAGATTTGTATTTCTTGTCCATCAGTGGCTTGATTTCAGGTCTTAGTTTTGTTGGTTTAATTTCATTAACTCTTGCTAAATTGCATTTTAATTAACAATAATCGCATCTTGGATAAACCTCATTGGCTACGATACTGCCACTGTGTAAAGCTGCTAAGTTGCATTTTAATACTGCAGAGTGTGAAATGTTTAACTGATAAATCCTATTACTTAGGTCATGACATAGTTTAGGAAAAATGAACACATCTTATGGGTTACGATAAAGGGTAACAACTGGAATAAATAGAGTGGACAACTTTGAATCTGACAGAATGAAATGGATGTGTCCAATGCAAAGCATATAGTGAAGGGAGAAACAAGGGAATGGTATATGGAAAATGTAAAGATGCCAGGAAAAGTCCTATTATAACAATAATTACTAGTTAATTTTCTAACTAATGATTTTCTCAGTTTAGGTTAAGGGAAGAAAAAGGAAGGTTCCAACAGTCTTAGTCTACAAGAGGTTTAGATAAAACAAAAAGATAAATGCAAGTTGAAATGGAGTTAAAAAAACAAAAAAAGGAAAAGGTGTACTAAATAATTAGAAGCTAAAAAATCCAGAGTGGCAGTTTTTTTTGTCATACAAAATAGAATCGAAGGTAAAAAGAGATCTTGTTCCCAAGAGGATGTTATTTATTGTCAGAAGGAGCAGTGGATCAAGAAGATTTGAACTTAACATGCAATTGACAAACTGGATAAAGTCCTCACTGATCCCCCAGTGCTTGACCAGAGAAAGAGAAGCGCTGGGGAAATACAGTTAGGGTGCACACTATGGTTTAAACCTTAAGTCATTGTGGGAGCTGGCAGAGAAGGCCAAACAAGTATCAGGGTCTGTTTGATGTTTGCCTGCTGCCGGCTTTCAGCTCTCACATCCTCTTTCCCCTTCTGCCCCACATTTGGGCAGGCTGATTTAAAAAAAAAAAAAAAAAAAAAGCCTTGGGGCCCCTGGGTGGTTCAGTCAGTTAAGCTTCTGCCTTCGGCTCAGGTCATGGTCCCAGGGTTTGGGATCAAGTCCTTCATCAGGCTCCCTGTCAGGAGGGAGACTGCTTCTCCCTCTCCCTCTGCCTGCCACTCCCATCTCCTCTTTCTCTGTCAAATAAATAAAAAAAAATCTTAAAAAAAAAAAAAAGCCCACCCCCTCCCTTGGCACTGATGTGAAGTTCGAACCATGGGAGCCCAGGCACACCCCCCAACCACAATAATAACCAGGGCCACTCACTGCTCCTGTCTCTGGGGTGGGGGGAAGAGCCACTTCCTCCCAGCTGGGGCACTGCTCTACTCTCTGCAGAACCTCCCTCAGGGTGGGAAAAACAGTGTTTTCACACCCTGTTGGTGCACGTGTGGCGCGTTCCGGCTCGACCGCTGACTGTAATTGGTTGGGGTGGGGTCTATCCCCACTCCACAGAGTGGCCCAACACCAAGGCTGTAACCTCAGCCTGGTATTAGGCCTGAGGTTGCCGTGGACCTGCAGGTCAGCGGCAGGAAGTCGAGTGGAGAGAGAAGTGGAGAAGGGCAGAGATGGGCTGGAACCCACAGGGAAGCCTGGAACACCTGTCTCGCACACTCCCCACCCTGGCTAGTGCTGCAGCCCCGTGGTGCTACTGAGTTCCACACTCCTGGCCCAGGCCTTCGAGAAGCTGAAGGTGGGGTCACTGCAGTCCTGTCCTGTCTGCCAGCTGAGCCAGCAGGTGCTCGTACCTGAGCTGGTAGACCTTCTGCCTGCCAGTTCACTTTGGCTTTCCAGATCTCACACAGCAGTTTCCTGTGGCCAGTGCCAACCTGGAGGTATGTGTGGAGGGGACCTCTGGGACAGTTGCAGTGCAGCGAAGTCAATGGAGTATGAGGCCACCTCTCAGTCTAAGAGCAGCTAGGATACTCATTGCTTGTAGCTCAAGCGCTTCACACACCACTCACAGAAACTGAAAGAGGGGGGCACCTGGGTGGCGCAGTCAGTTAAGAGTCTTCCTTCAGCTCAGGTCATGATCCTGGGGTTCTGGGATCGATCCCCACATCAGGCTCCCTGCTCAGCGGGGAATCTGCTTCTGTCATTCCCCCTGCTTGTGCTCTCTCTGTCTCTCTCAAATAAATTTAAAAAAAAAAAAAAACTGAAAGAGAAAAGAAGCAGGAAATAAGATAGATTTGAAGGGCTTGATTAATAA
The DNA here is from genome assembly GCF_022355385.1 of Mustela nigripes. Classification (NCBI taxonomy): domain Eukaryota; kingdom Metazoa; phylum Chordata; class Mammalia; order Carnivora; family Mustelidae; genus Mustela; species Mustela nigripes. The sequence goes on from NC_081562.1 coordinate 134,518,613, forward strand.
ATGTGAACTAAGAGCAATCTGAGGCACCCAAAGGGAAAGCAAGATCTTTGGTATATAGGAAACATTTACAACAATTGACCATGTGCTGTGTCACAAAAGTAGGAAATCCTACTGGTCTGTTCTCTGAGTACAATGCGGTTTTGCTGAAGTCATAAATAAAAGGAGAGCTAAAATAATCCCACACATGGGAACTGAAATACTAAGCAACCTTTAGGTTAAAGAGGAAATTGTAAAGAAAAGCATGTAATACTTAGAATTGATGGACAGTGAGAATACGACATGTCAAAATATGTGTAACACAACTAAATTAGCACTTGAAGGGAAATTGACAGCATTGAGTACATTTCTTAGAAAACAAAGACCAGAATTACATGGAATGAGTTCAACTCAGTACGAAGGGAAAGGAGCAACAAAGGAAATCTAACTGTATGGGAAAGAAGGAAATAATTAAGGCAAAAGGACAAGTTATCAATACAGAGACCAATAACTACCACAGAAAATAAAAGGCAAGATTAACAAAGTAAAAGCTCATGTTTAGAGGAACAAAAATAGATTTCTGCCAAGATTAAAAAAAGATGCAGGGGCGCATGGGTGAGATGGGTGGCTCAGTTGGTTGAGCAGCTGCCTTCAGCTCAGGTCATGATCCTGGAGTCCCGGGATAGAGTCCTGCATCGGGCTCCCTGCTAAGCGGAGGGTTCGGCTTCTCTCTCTGCCCCTCCCCCTGCTCATGCTCTGTCTCTCTCTCTTTCTCTCTTTCTGTCAGTCTCCCTCTCAAATGAATAAATAAAATCTTTAAAAAAAAAAAAAGATGCATATAGGGTGCCTGGGTGGCTCAGTGGGTTAAGCCTCTGCCTTTGGCTCAGGTCATGATCTCAGGGTCTTGGGATCGAGTCCTGCATTGGGCTTTCTGCTCAGCAGGGAGCCTGCGTCCTTCTCTCTCTCTCTCTTTCTGCCTCTCTACTTGTGATCTCTCTCTCTGTCAAAAAAAAAAAAGATGCATATAAAAATACAGAATGATAAAAGGAAAGTAAGTATTAATAGTAGCAATGCATTTTTTGAAAATTAATGATAGTATATTTGATAATTTAGGCAAAGTGGATACCTGGCTAAGTAGGAAAATACCAAATTGAGGCAAGAAAACTGGAAAACTTGAATAAGTAAACATTGAAGAAATTAACACAATTTACAAAGATCTCTTCTTCAATAAGCCCCAGGTCCAGATGGTTTTATAGGTGCATTTTGCCACATGTTCAAAGGACAAATAATCCCCATATTGGATGAGTTTTTGTGGGATATAGTAAAGAGAGAAGCTGCTCAACCTTGTTGGCAGAATTGATCATGATAGTGCAAGGAGGAGAGAAGCCATTTCATGTATGACCACGTGAACAGCCTGGTTAAGCTAACTGAATCTCAGGGTAGCAAAAAAGTGCGTTGTGAACACAGTCCGGTGTTTTTATTCCGGAATACAAGGATACATATATTTTTAAGATTTTTATTTATTTATTTGAGAGAGAGAGTACGAGTTGGGCACTGTGGGGGTGCAGAGAAAAGCAAACTCCCCACTGAGCAGAGAGCTGGACACAGAGCTCAATCCTAGGACCCGGAGATCATGACCTGAGCCAAAGGCAGACGCTTAATCAACTAAACCGCCCAGGCGCCCCCAGAATGCAAGGATATTTTTAACACCTGAATCTCAGTTACCCTAAGTTTTAGGATATCTGTGGACTGAAAAGATGAATTGTGTGCACTGATTCATCAACTACCTACTGAATGCCCGTCATGTAAGTTGCTGTCATAGTAAAATGGGCCAGGCCGCCTGGGAGCCCCTTGAGGCAGCCTGAATCTGAACAAGGGCAGCACCTTGTGGACAGATCCAGGCTGTGTTCTGCAGCGAGAAGCCTAAGCATGCAGACCCTGTGGCCGTGCGTGTGACCGAGGCTCAAGTTCAGAGGGAGCAGGCAGTGGGAGGATAGGGATGGGGAGTGACGGGAGAATTGAATTCATGGAAACAGAATTGCCGTGTCAAAGGATATGTAAGTTTAGGAGGCATTTAACCCACGTTGCCACATCAGCCCCAGGAAAGGCACTACGTTAGCTCTATCCTGTCTTCAAGCTGTTAAAACATTTAGTATTGCGGAGTCCGAAATTACGACTCAGAGAGTCCTAGTAACTTCTAAGTCTTTTTCTGTGTGTGTGTTGGAGATGACAGGACCATGTAAATCCCTGAAAAACTGAAAAATACTGAGTAAGATAGTACATATGATCTCTTATTTTAATAGGTATCCATTGAAATAGAAACTCCTACCCAGATACCTTTAGTTGATGAAGCATCAGGCGAGGTAAGTAAATACTAAATTTAATTTTAAAAAATTACTATTTAATAATCTGATTGTTTTTCTCTGTGATTTTGAGTGCTGCTCTTATCATAAATGAAAGTTATAGTAATTGGATGACTTTGTAGGGGGAAAATATATATGTATATATTTGTGTTGTATTTCTTTTCTACACGGTAGTCTACAAGGTAGACTTTGGCTTCTGTGTGAATTGCTCTTTTTTAGTATATTACCTGTTAATGATGAGAACTCCCGTTGTTAATATTACTGCATGATGTCATTGTCACTTTAATTACATTTATTACGATATTCAGGATATAATATGGTGCTTAGTGCTTTTGTAGCAAATACATGTATTTGTGATTTTCGTATTTTCTGAATCATTTCTTATGGAAGAAACAGTGTCCACGTGGATCCAGTATATTTTTTGTCCTTAAATTTAGAAGCAGGTACTTTTGCGTTGTGAATGTTAATAATAAGCAAGATTATGGACCTTTTATTTATTTATTTTTTACCTCAAATTCTTCCTAGGGCCAGAAGTATTTTCCTACTGTCTGGGAAATCTAGGTAGGATTAGTTCCCTGGCCGGGTTATAACCTGCCCTGCCGACACATTGAACTCTGAAGGGTGTCCTTCATCTCGCCAGGATCAAGCAGGGGCTGACTTTGCCTCTCCTCTCTGGAGAAGATCAGCCTGTGAAGTAGTCCTCACCAAATTGTTCAGCAAGGGAGGGCTTCAGGACTGGTTGGGGCAGGTTAAAAAGGAGGGGAAAAGGACAGCCTGAAGGTTCCCGGATGCTGTGCTGACCTCAGTTAGCGAGCGCTCGACTCCCCTGATTGCCTCGCTGTCTTGCCACTTATGTTGGCAAAAGACTTGAGCTCCTCCTGTTGACTGGAGTCTGGTGGTCCCACTCTGGTCCTGGGTTTATTCTCATGCACCACAGCTTTGTGTGTTGTGTCTCCAGAACTAACCAGGGGACCTTGCTCTAATGGGGCCATCGGAATGAATGACCTTAGACTTCTGGGAGGAATTGCCATTATCACGTAGCGAGCTGGTGTGTCCTAATACTGGGACAAGTACTTGTAGAATGGTGACTTGGGGCCAGACGACAGCAGGCTTTTTTTTTTTCCTTTTTTTTTTTTTTAGTTTAATAATAGCTTTACTGAGATATCATTCATATACCGTACAGTTCTCTCCATTTAAAATGTACAATTCAGTGGCCTTTCATATATTCACAGAGTTGTGTATTCACCACCACAGTTCTTTTTCGAATATATTCATCACCCACAGAGAAACCGTGTACCCATCAGCAGTCATTCCCTACTTCTCCCTCCCCCAGCCCATGGCAACCACTACTCTAGTCTGCAGGATTGGCCTGTTCTGGACATCGCCTATCAGTGGAATCGTACTGGACGTGGTCTTTTATGACTCACTTCTTTCACTTTGCATAATGGTGTCAAGGTTTATCCATGTCGTAGTATGATGTGAGGATTTCATCTCTTGCCGTGGCCCAAATAACATTCTGCTGTATGGGCAGATCACGTCCTGTTCATGTGCTCATCAACTGAGCGACATTTAGGCTGCTTGTACTTGCTGGCTAGTATGAGCGGTGCCGCTGTGGACATGCGTGCCCAGGTTTTCATGTGATTGTCCGTTTTCATTTCTCTTGTGTGTAGCTCAGAGTCGAATTGCTGGGTTACACTGTCGCTGTGTTTAACCGTCATTCTGTGGGCAAGGATTTCACGCATCTCCAGGATTTGGTGCGTGAGGAAATGAGGAAAGGCATACCACATTCCTGAGAAGTACCTGAATCTGTTTGATTAAGGAGAGCTGGGTCCTCACAATAACTTCTATTATTTTTTTTTCTTTATTTTCTTTTTAGAAGGAAGAGGTTGTTGTGACTCTCTTACCAGCTGGTCATTGTCCAGGATCAGTTATGTAAGGGGGCTCATCTATTTTGCCATTTTCTTACACATAGATATATGTTGTGTTTGTAGAAATAAATGTTTAGGGTCTAGAAAATAATATGTGTGGGGAGATTATTGCTTGAATGTGTAGATGAAATTTCTTTAATCTTTGTTTCCAAATTGAACTTGGGCAATTGAGGTGAAAATCAAGTTGGAAATGTGGCTTTCTTATAATGGAAGTCTTCAATGGCCATTTCTCTGTTGACTTTGCATTTTCCTGTCCCATGGATTTTTCTCTCCATGATTAGTGGAGAGTGCTAACACATTTCAGGGGATGTCTGTTGGAAATGCGGTAGTACAGTCCATAATGTTTTCTAACCCCCCCTCCCGCCCCCTGAGAAAAGGTGGCGGCTGAGTGCCTGGTATGCTGTAGAGCTATTAAAATCCTGCTAATACCGTATTGTAGGTGACTATGTTTGGCAGGAAACGTTTACTATGGGTTTAGTGTGTTTTTGCTTTCTGAGGATGTTGTATGAGACTTAGAAGTCACCAAGATCTATTTCCTTCTCAGGTTTTTATTTCAGGGCAATAACGGAACCGTCTTGTACACGGGAGACTTCAGATTGGCAAAGGGAGAAGCTGCTAGAATGGAGCTTCTGCACTCTGGGGGCAGGTACTGGACTTTATGTAATTCCTTTTTCTTTTCTTTCTTTCTTTCTTTCTTTCTTTCTTTCTCTCTCTCTCTCTCTCTTCCTTCCTTCCTTTCTTTTCTTTCTTTCTTTTTTTTTTTTAAGAGAGGGAGTGTGCATGAGCAGGGAAATGGGGAAAGGGCAGAGGGAGAGAAGGAGAGCATTCCAAACAGACTCCACGCCCAGCACGGAGCCCAGCGCGGGGCTCCATCTCATGACCCTGAGATTATGACCTGAGCGGAAATCAGAAGTCAGGTATTTAACTGACTGAGACCCCCAGGTGCCCCAGACTTCATGTAATTATTGAGTGGGGGACTGAATCATCTAAAAAGTTTTACTGCTCCTTTCCTCCCAAATATAAGCCTTTGTTTCAGGTAGAAGTCGAAGTTTGTTATATGCGTGACAGTAAAGCAAAGTTTTCTTCTTGGAATGGGGTGATGGTGACATTCTATATGTTGACTGGGGGCCGTAGTTACGTGAATTTGTCAAAATTCACTGAACCATCTTGACAAAATCTGTGTAATTTATTGTGTGGAAATCATTTCCCCAAAAAGTTGATTTAACAAAAAAATTCCAAATTCAATGGAACACCCTCTAAGATTACTACGAATTTAAGCTTTACGTATATTTTATTTAACATTAGATGGTTAACACCAATTGTTATTGTTGTGTTTTTTTTTTTTTCTAGAGTGAAAGACATCCAGAGCGTATACTTGGATACTACTTTCTGTGATCCAAAATTTTATCAGATTCCTAGTCGAGTAAGTCTCCCCAGAGATGTGGGCATGGTAACCAGGGTGTGGCTGTCTATTTCTAGTATGAAGTTTCTAGAATAACATGTCAGATCATAATCATCCCATAATTAATTGGCATTAGTAACATGACTGTTGGGAGTGCAAAGGGTGAGTGATGTTCTTAAAAGTATTAAATGCCTTTAAAAATTCCTGCCCAGGAGGAGTGTCTGAGTGGAATAGTAGAGCTGGTTCGAGGCTGGATCACTCGGAGTCCGTACCATGTCGTGTGGCTGAACTGCAAAGCAGCTTATGGGTATGAGTATCTGTTCACCAACCTAAGTGAAGAATTTGGAGTCCAGGTACGGTGTTGGCTCTTTCTTTTCTGTTGCTCCTTCCCACCTCTCCTTTCCTCCCGATCCCTGCCCCCCAAAACCAACCACAGTAGCAGAGGGAAGCAGCCCATGAAAGGGCGTGGGTGGGGGGCTTGGGTGGCTCGGTTGGTTAAGCATCTGCCTTCGGCTCAGGTCTAGATCTCAGGGTCCTGGGATCGAGCCCCACATCGGACTCTGCTCAGCAGGGAGCCTGCTTCTCCCTCTCCTTCTGCCTCACTCCTTGCTTTTGCACTCTTTTTCTCTTGGGTCAAATAAATAAATAAAATCTTTAAAAAACAAACAAAAAAAGGGCATGTGTGATGGGGGTTGACAGCCCCTGTGGAGTGAGAAGTCATCTCTGTTCATGTCCTCAAGGGAAGAGCCGAATGTGGCCCTGTGGCTGGGAACTGTTGTGGCAAAATGTCCCGTAGGGGAAATTTTTTTTTTTTCAAATATTTTTTATGACTGTGGGTCATAAAATAGATGTAGTGATCTGAGTGTATTGCTTGCAATCCGAGTAATTATCGTTTTGTGACCACTCACATAGGGAATGAGACACGTGCATTTACGTACGTGTGTGCGTGTGTGCACTGGGTTGCGCTGGGAAACCTATTTCTTACTGCGGTCCTGGTCCCGGTGTGTGGAAACCGCTGTCGAGCTCGGAAGCTTCAGGGCAGGCTGGGAGGGAGTTTTATTTCACCTGTCCCTTCCTCAGGGCTCAGTGCTGGGCTCTCGGACGGAACGGCCAAGCCTGGGCTCCTGCTCTTGTCCCCTGAGAGCAGACGGAGTTCTGGCAATGACCCTGAATAAAACAGAGTGTTAGGGCGAGTTAGACATTTAAGTTCCACTCTGTTTTGCACCTTTTTTTTTTTTTTTAAAGATTAAAAAAAATTTATTTGACAGAGAGAGATCACAAGTAGGCAGAGAGGCAGGCAGAGAGAAAGGAAGGGAAGCAGGCTTCCCGCTGAGCAGAGAGCCCAGTGCGGGGCTCGATCCCAGGACCCTGGGATCATGACTTGAGCCAAAGGCAGAGGCTTTAACCCATTGAGCCACCCAGGTGCCCCTGTTTTGTACCTTTTAACATTGATCCCCCATCCAGCAAACTTGTGCCAAGTCAGTGTCATTCAGTAAAATGAAAAAGATCTAGCTTTTCTGCATATGAAATTTAAAAAATTCTTCCCCCCTCCCTTTGTAAGTCTTGACTCTCTCTGTCCTCCTTTCCTTAATTTTTCCTTCCTTGGGTCCCTCTGTCAAAATATATTGGTATAAAGTTGTGAATTCTCCATTTTGAGAAGGATTTGCTTTCATTCTGAGATTGTCATTCCTGTTTTTTTTGGTGTTAAAATGGCCTTTTATTTTTTTTAATTTTTATTTTTTTAAAGATTTTATTTATTTATTTTGACAGACAGAGATCACAAGTAGGCAGAGAGGCAGGCAGAGAGAGAGGAAGAAACAGGCTCCCTGCTGAGCAGAGAGCCCAATGTGGGGCTCGATCCCAGGACCCTGAGATCACGACCTGAGCTGAAGGCAGAGGCTTTAACCCACTGAGCCACCCAGGCGCCCCTAAAATGGCCTTTTAAATTAAAATCACAGTGATAATAGGTTATACACACACGCACACACACACACATGCACACACATAGACTGATCTCTATTATCTGCTTTTTCCCTCCTGTTCTCTTGGTGAAGTACAAAGGTAGCAGCTGCTTATCAGTCCCAAATTCCCGTTGTAAATACTCGTGTGTGTGTGTGAAATCTGGGAAGGCCTTGCAGGAAGGAACCTTGGGCTGAGGAGGGCTGGGGTTTGGGGAGAGCAGCCTTGGGGGGTGACCCTGTGACCTCAGAGTTCCCCTGGCATGAGCCCTCTCTCAGGCCCTTGAAGCCCTTTTCGGGGAATAGAAACAATTTCAGATCAGGAATTTAAAAAGGGACAACTGGGAGGTTTTTGACTAAGGGACCTCAGAGATGATCTCTGGCAACTTTTCCAGGCTTCTTTATTTTTGTTGAGGATAAAACTTTCTGTATCTCTGGACACCTTAAAATTTACCCCTTTTCATTTTCTTAGAGAGTCCAGAAAAGCAAATTTGTTGTTACTCCTTACTAGTCATTAGTAAACGGAATGAATGGAATAAGGCACAGGATAAAGAAGTAGTTATATTGGATTCTTTTTATTCTTGTCTTGGTATTAATTACCACAGCGATTTGACATTATTCTAATCTGTTAATCAGATTTCAAAATGAGAGCGAATACTTCTTATTTGTGCTATTTCACAGTCCCAGTATCAATTTAGGTACATGTTACTTACTTTGAAGAAGAGTCTTTTTAAACGGATACTCTGGTTAAACAATTTAAAATGTATCAGCCTTAAAACTTTAAAAGTGGCTAAGCTTGCCCCCGCCAATGTCCACATCTGTCCTCCCCCTTTTAATCCCATAAAGGGGTGTATTGTAAGGGGGGGGTCTGGATCTCTGCTTCCTCCCCCAGCTGTGTTCCCCCTAAAATTGCCCTTAACTCATGTGGCATGTTGGGGGTGTGTCTCCACAAGTCCGTGATTCTTGGTTATTCACTGCAGTATACCCAGTATTTAAAATAAAACTTGACCTGTAGCAGGTGCACAATAAATATGAATTGAATGACTCTTGGCAGATTGAAGGACAGTAGAGTTGACCCTTGAACAACATGGGTTTGAACCACATGGGTCCATTTATTTATTTATTTTTTAAAAGATTTTATTTGTTTATTTGTCAGAGAGAGAGGGAGAGCGAGCGAGTGAGCACAGGCAGAGTGGCAGGCAGAAGCAGAGGAAGAAGCAGGCTCCCTACCGAGCAAGGAGCCTGATGTGGGATTAGATCCCAAGACACTGGGATCATGACCTGAGCCGAAGGCAGCCGCTTAACCAACTGAGACACCCAGGCGTCCCACACATGGGTCCATTTATATGTGGATTTTCTTTAATCACTACAGTATTGTATCATATATAGTACTGTGTGGTGACAGATGGTGGCCACACTTGTGAGCACAGCATAACCTAGAGAGTTACAGCACAGCATAGCCTAGAGAGTTACACTATGTTGTACACCTGAAACTAATGAACTTCGTGGGTCAACTGTACTTCAGTAAAAAATAAGTGCATATTCTAAGTGTATTTTCTCTTATGATTTTCTGAGTAGCATTTTTTTAGTTTGCTTCATTGTAAGAAGTATGTGATACATAACAGAATGTGTGTCAGTTGACTGTTTATAGTATTGGTGAGGGGGCTATTAGCGTTTAAGTTCTTGGGGAGTAGAAGGTTATGGGGATTTTTGACCGTGTGGGGGTTGGTGTCCCAACCCCTGTGTTGTTTGGGGTCCGTTGTATTAGCACAATTCAACGCGGTTCACCAACTGAGTCTCCAGAGTGTTTTAGTGCCACCGCCTATCGGCACTAATGCTGACTGGTTGGAATATGGTTTCTGTCCTTTGCCTCCTGACATCCCGACATATTACCGTGTGCACTGAAATAGCCAGTTAACTAGGTTTTTGTTTTGTTTTAAGGCTTTTATTTATTTGGGGGGCAGCACATGCAGACTTGGTACTGAGGGGGAGCCTGACATAGGGCTCTATCCTAGGTGCCCCTCCAAAAACCAAGTTTTAAGAAAGAAGAAAGTTCACTAACTGCATGATTTGCCCAGCAGCATCACCCTTGAACAGGTTTGTTTGTTTGTTTTTTGTTTTTTTTTTTTTTAAAGATTTTATTTATTTATTTGACAGAGAGAGAGATCACAAGTAGGCATAGAGGCAGGCAGAGAGAGAGAGAGGAGGAAGCAGGCTCCCCGCTGAGCAGAGAGCCCGATGCGGGACTCGATCCCAGGACCCTGAGATCATGACCCGAGCCGAAAGCAGCGGCTTAACCCACTGAGCCACCCAGGCGCCCTGTTTGTTTGTTTTTAAATAGGAAATACAATTCAGGTAATATGCTTGTATGTCTTATTTTGCTCAGATTCATGTGAACAAACTAGACATGTTTAGAAACATGCCGGACATTCTTCATCATCTCACAACAGACCGCAGCACTCAGATCCATGCCTGTCGCCATCCAAAGGTGCGGAACAAATTGCTTTTCTGATTGTGGGTGTGATGCGTGGGAAACAGAATTTTAGGTTCGGAAGGAAGCTCTGAAATCCCTTATTCTAGACCCTTCGGTTTACAGATGTGAAAACCGAGGCTGAGAGCCTCCGGTGTTACCCCAGGCCACACAGCTAGATGTCACTGTGTTCCATTGCCGTAGATGGCGTGGCAGTAAACAGACACGGCTTCCCTTCGTTTTTTAATGAAATAAATCCATGTGCATTTGATGCATGTTTATTTGTAATGAATTACATAATGAGTAATGTATTTATAATGAAATTAGTAATATGTTAGAGCTTATAACTTAACGATTACAATCCATTGTTACTTATATTTGAGATTCATGACCTTTGTGCACGTTCATAACCTATTTTTCTTCTACCCATTTGAGATAAATACTTAGATATAAATATAACTTTGCCTCATACTTTGAAATGTTTTTAGGTATTGCTGGTCCGTTTCAGATGAGTGTTTTTTTAGTGTTTTCCAACTCATTTGTAATTCATTTGTGAAGGCCACCATAGAACTCCCTTCACTTATTAGATGCCCTTCTCTTATTAAAGGTCAGGTATTAAATTTTGCATTTGCCCTTAACATTTTTTTTCCTCTCAATTTATATAGTCAGTTGGCATCACTAATCCTAAATCAGGATCTTCAGAGGTGGGGGTGTGATGGCCATGATTTTCCTCTAAATTTTTAAAATATCTGAACATTCAAATGCTGAGTGATTTTTATTTTAGTTAACAATGCTTTTATTTATTTATTTATTTATTTTTTTTTTATAAAGATTTTATTTATTTATTTGTCAGAGAGAGAGAGAGAGCATGAGCACAGGCTGACAGAGTGGCAGGCAAAGGCAGAGGGAGAAGTAGGCTCCCTGCCGAGCAAGGAGCCCAATGTGGGACTCGATCCCAGGATGCAGGGATCATGACCTGAGCCTAAGGCAGCTGCCTAACCAGCTGAGCCACCCAGGCATCCCAACAATGCTTTTATTTAGTGAGTCAGTCATTGTGGTAGGAATATTTGCTCCATTGCCAAAAACCCTCAAGTATACTTGCTCAGCCCTAAATAAAGGATAATTTAAAAAAAACTAAAACCACCAACAAATTCTTATCTATATCGTGGAATATTCTACTTGAGACCACTGTAGGAGAACTACAAGGGTAAGATGTTATCTTGATGATTGGTAAGCTGCATATCATAACCCGAGTCACGGATTTATTTCATCCTTTCGTGGGTGTCTCCACACACACACACACACACACACACACACACACACACACACACACGCATGCACACACATCCTCACTGAATTCACGGTTGGATCAAAATCACATAGATTCAGAATAGCAACTGTTTTGTCTCGTCGGACTGGTAGTCTTTGGTCCTCACAAGCCCTGTAAATCTTTTAATTGGCAAATTTCTCTTTAATCTGAGTTTTCTTACATCCTACAAAGTAGCTGTGTTTCTAACTGTCACCTCTGTCATTTCCTACATGGCTAATTGCCTTAGAACACTCCTTCAGGCGGCTTTGTTCTTAGTCCCACAGCCTCAGGAATACGGCCCTCAGCCCCAGAGCCCCAGCGCTCTCCCTGGCGCCCGCTCCTCCGCAGGACCTGCACCTAAGGCCCCCTGATGGCCTTTGATTGGGACTGAGCGGTAATGGTTTTGCAGGACCCCGATCCGAGCATGACATCTTCGGGAAAATAGTCCCATTGTTTTTCAGCCATTTATTTATTTATTTATTTATTTATTAAAGATTTTATTATTCATTTGACAGACAGCAAGAGAGGAAACACAAGCAGGGGCAGTGGGAGCAGTGAGCCCAGTGCAGAGCCTGATCCCAGGACCGTGGGATCATGACCTGAGCTGAAGGCAGATGCCTAATGACTGAGCCACCCAGGCATCCCGTTTTTCAGCCTTTAAAAACACTTTTGTTACTTTTTCCTCCAACTTTATTTTGAAAAAAATTGAATGTGTGGCCCATATTCATTCTCCCTCGTTGTGTAGTTGTGTCCTTTTCACATGTGAAGGGCGAGCAGGGCGTCCCGAGTGAAGGTCAGGTGTGTGTTGCCATCACTGTGGCCTCTCTTGTCTCTTGATGTAGATCCAAGTCTCCAGGCTTTTGTCCTTCTTTTAGGACATTGATATTTTCGAAGCAACCAGGCTAGTCATTTTGCAGAGTGGTCCTAAATTTGGAATTATCTGATTGTCTCCTTAGATCTACTTTTTTATTTCATTATAAACATTTGTCTTTGAGACCCTGCGTACAAACATATTTGTTGAAAGCGTAGAACTGCTTTTCTGTTTTTAGGCAGAGGAGTATTTTCATTGGAATAAATTACCTTGTGGAATTATTTCCAAAAATAAAATTCCACTCCACACAATCAGCATTAAACCATCCACTATGTGGTTTGGAGAAAGAACCAGAAGAACAAATGTCATTGTGAGGTAAGAAAGGAACCTGTGTTTTGAGACAAATCTTGCTTTTTGAGGTAATGTATCTGATTTATTTTAGTTTTGTTTGTTTCTTTTTAAAGGTTTTATTTATCATGGTGCCTGGGTGGCTCAGTGGGTTAAGCGTCTGCCTTCAGATTGGGTCATGATCTCAGGGTCCTGGGATTGAGCCCTGCATCGGGTTCCCTGCTCAGTGGGGATGCTTCTCCCTCTCCTGCTCCCCCTGCTTGTGCTTGCTCATGCTCTCTGTCAAATAAATAAATAAATAAATAAAATCTTAAAAAAAAAACAAAACAAAACCATGATTTTATTTATTTGAGAGCAAGGGAGTGAGTGAGAGGAGGAACAGTGGGCAGGGCAGAAAGGTGAGAGCAGCAGACTCTCTGCAGAGCGGGGAGCCTGATGTGGGCTGATAAGGCCCACAGAGCTGAAGGCAGATGCTTAACTGAGTGAGCCACCCAGGAGCTCTGATTTAGTTTAGTTTAAATGCAGTGTATCCTAACTCAGGAGGATATACTATAATTGTGGGGAATAACCTCCAAAATTTAAACCTGTTTAAAGAGGTGCTACTTCCAAACCTGCCTAATGGCCAATGCCATTAGCCAGGATTTCCCGAGGTCTGTTTACGGTCGGTTGGCCAGAGAGTGAAGGCATCTTGCTTGTCAGGGAGTGGGGATCTGCCTTCGTGGGGGATAGGAGCCCTTGATGGAGTAGAGGAGCACCGTAATGATCATCCTATTTTGGCATTAATATTGGGTATTCAGAATGTCTACAAATATTTCTGCTTCTGGAAAGAGTTCCCTCTTATCCCAGGGAGAAACCCTTGGTTGTGGGGTGATTTCATATTGGAATAGACTAAGTGGGAAAGCCTGAAATTGAGAACTTTGCTTAGTTTTGATAAGTGACCTTTTCATTTTATGTTTTCTTTTCCTTTAGGACTGGAGAGAGTTCATACAGAGCTTGTTTTTCTTTTCATTCTTCCTACAGTGAGGTAAGAGGATCCATCCCATGTACTCAGAACCCTGTTGCTAGCTGCTTTGCCAGCCCCTTCCTGTTTGACAGCAGTAGTGGTCCCCTTGGCGACCAGGGGCCTCTCTTTTCCTACTGCTTAAGATTTGGTGTGGCTTTTTCCAAAGAAATTCAGGGAAAATATCAGTAGGTGAGCTGTGTTTACTGAGTAAGAGAGGAAATTGGTTATTATCAGTTGTTTTCAGCCTAAACGTTGAAGAATACTGATGATGAAGGGTTTCTTCCCGTCTTGCTTCCTGCATGTATTGTAACTTTCCCACTTCAGTTCTGTTCACCTGTCATAAGAGGATCATAAATCTTACATAAGGGAGTATTACAGATAAAATCTCACACGGGCAGCCTTAAGGAGCTGTCCAGATTTCTGTCTTCTTCCCAGCTTGTATTGTGTCAAAAACCTGTTTAAAAAATAGTCCTGAATATTTGGCAGGGGGAAAGAGCAAAGGTGATTGAGGTAGAGGCCTTGTTCTTAGGAAGGACATATATACTGGAATTACCCAGCTTAAGAAGGGTTATTAAATGGTTTTGTAGGATCCTCTTTATTTTTCTCTTTTCTTTAACTTGCCAACATGTAAAACATCATTATTTCAGATGTAGAGTTGAGTAATTCAGCTGTTGCATTGTTAGGATCCTTTTTATACAGGAAATTGACCTTCTCACTTGAGTGGGAACATGTTATGTGTAACGTATTTGCAAACTCCTCGTGCATTTCTAAAGTAAATGCTAGCCTAGCATCTAAGAAGTGCTCAGTTTTAGTAATTTCATGTATGTATCAGGAGAAAAAGGTGTATAAAATCAGACTGTCACATACAATTTTAGTTTGACCATTTCGGCACTTAAAAATTGATTTCCCTGATAACTATTATTTTTGTATTTGGGATACATGGATACAGCCCTGCAGCAGTGAGCCGTGGACGTGTTAATGATTTGAACAGGTGGATTCTTCCAGAGCTCCAGGTAGTGGCTTTCTTACCAAGTCAGCTGTAGTATTGTAAATGATTCCTTATCTTATTATCAAAGTATCATAATGACCTCTCTATTAAATGACTGACCTTAACTTTCAGGTACAAATAGGTTATCTGAGAGTAGCTTGGAAGGAACTCATTGTGATAGTATAATGTAGTTGATGTGTTTTCCTCATTTTATCCTGAAATCTCAGATTATTGTCAGAGCCGCCTCCTAGGGATTTGTCTTTGGTTTGGCACTGGCTCAGCGTCAGGGTTGATGAAAATCCCTCCTGGGACTTTATGCAGTTACCCCTCCAGGAAGGAGATATTCCCTGATGCTTGAATGGAGAGAGGAAGCAGATGAGCCCCCCTGCCCTGCTGTTGGACGCCCATGCTCCCCCTAGATTAGCACTAGTGACCGTACCCATAGAGGGTCACCTTGAGCTCCGTGTGGTCATCTTCTCTCAGGGTGGTGGTGAGGAGACAGGCTTTCCTGAAAAGTGCTCTAATTAATAGGCCTATCCTAAGTATAGATCATGTTGAAATCCATTTAAAAACATAAATTATCAGTTTTTAAAAATGAATGATTTTAGAGCATGCACTTGAGGGGAGGTGGGGGCAGAGGGGGAGAGAGGGAATTTCAAGCAGACTCACTGCAGAGGCGCACATGGGGCTCGATCTCATGACCCTGAGATCATGACCTGACCCGAAACCAAGAGTTTTCAGCTCTATCAAGTGAACCCCCCAGGTGCGCCATAAATAGTTCCTGTCAGTGTTTATTCTGAATACAGCGGATCCTCCTTATTTGTGGATTCCTCATTTACAAGTTTGCATGCTCACTAAAATTTGCTCACGACCCCAGATTAATAGACGCGGCGCTGCGCGGTTGCTTGCAGACATGCCCAACAGAGTGGTGAGAAGCGGAGTCCCTGGACATGCTATTTCCAATTTAGGTCGAAAAAGGGGGTGCTCTGCCCTCTCCGCTGAGCTCATAGGGCCAACAGGGGCCCTTTTGCAGTCAGTTTAGTGCTTCATTGTACACGTTTCTGTGCTTTCTGTTGGGGATTTCACTGTTTAAAGTGGCCCCCGAGTGCAGTGCTGGGGTGCTGTGTGTGTTCCTAAGCACGGAGGCGGGGGTGTGCTTTATGGAGAAAATCTCTGTGGCATGAGGTACCGTGCCTTGAACTGTGAGTTCAGGAGTTATGAATCAACAGTACACACAGAATAGGTAAACTTTTTTTTTTTTTTTTAAGATTTTATTTGTCAGAGAGCGAGAGTGCACGCACACTCGTGTGTGTGGGTGTGCGCGTGTGGGTGGGGCAAAGGAGGAAACAGGCTCCGCACTGAGCAGGGAGCCAGATGTGGGGCTCCATCCCAGGACCCTGCGATCATGACCTGAGGCAAGGCAGACGCTTAACTGACTGAGCCACCAGGCAGCCCTGAACTGGTATCTTTATTTTTTATTATTTTTTAAAAAAGATTTTATTTATTCATTTTTATTCATTTGAGAGAGAGTGAGAGAGAGTATGAGAGGGGAGAAAGGAGAAGCAGACTCCCTGTGGAGCTGGGAGCCGGATGCGTGACTCCATCCGGGGACTTCGGGATCATAACCTGAGCCAAAGGCAGTTGCTTAACCAGCTGAGCCACCCAGGTGTCCCTGAATTGGTGTCTTTAAACAGAAACACACATAAAACAGGGTGTGATGCATTGATAGGTTGACAAAAATGCAATGACTAGAGGCTTACAGGAACCTTCTCTTCCCCTTAGGAGTAGTGATTCAGTGTTTGCTAATTCACCATTCCCAGTGACCTCAAGGAACATGACCCCGGTGGATAATGAGGATAGCTGGTATTCATGAGTTGTTTTAAGGCAGGCATCTGACGTAAGGACATCAGCTTGTACAAGGGACAGAGGATGCCCATCTAGTGGGTGTCTCTTGTCTCGTGTGGTCACTTCATTTCCAAGTAGAAGTGAATCATTTTGGTATAGGTTGACCTTGCTTTCTTTATACCTGTTCTCTTGAAAGGCCTCAGATTTCTGCCAGCCTCAACTTTGAGTTAATTATGCAAATCATGTAGGTTGTGGACAGGTAAGAGTTTCTGGTTGCACGCCTGCTCTGAAAATACAAAAGAATTTATGAAAAATACCTGAAGAATGAATGTGTCTTACTGTTTTTTTTCTCCTATTTTAAGTAAGGTTGTCACTGTATTTTAATATGGAGTTACTGTTAATCCCTGGGTTCCTACCTCTTTTGATTTGGTAAAATTGGGTTCTAAAAATTACTCAGAGCTCAGTTTCTCCACTTGTAGAAGAGAATAAAAACCTTTGTGTTGTCATTGTCATCTCTGCGGTGGATAATTTCATTGAATGTTAAACATATGCCAGGGGCGCCTGGGTGGCTCAGTGGGTTAAAGCCTCTGCCTTTGGCTCAGGTCATGATCCCAGGGCTCTGGGATTGAGCCCCGAATTGGGCTCTCTGTTCAGCAGGGAGCCTACTTCCTCCTCTCTCTTTCTCTCTGCCTGCCTCTCTGCCTACTTATAATCCCTGTCAAATAAATAAATAAATAATCTTAAAAAAAAAATATGCCAGGTGCCAGGCCAGACACTTCAGATGCATTATCTCCCTTATACTTTTAGATGAAGAATCTAAAGAGACTTCAGGTAACTTGACCAAGGTCACCTGCTCACCAATGAGTAACAACGCTGAAACTTGTCCGTGTTGTAGAGATGTTTTGAGGAATAGTGACAGAGTTCCTCTGGTTAGTGTTCTAAATTTTGCACAAAATCAAGGTACTCATGACATTTTTGCATGTAATTTTCCTCTAGATTAGAATAAACCTAGAAGATGTAATTTCCTTATTTTATTTGTTGGAGAAAAGAAATCAACTCTAAGACCTTGTTTCCTTGTGTGTATTAAGTATTCAGCTTAATTCTAATTTACTTGTAGGGAATTAGTTAATTGCAGGTGACTTTATTAGACAAGGAAACTAATGTCATTTAAAGAAGTATAGGGGGCACCTGGGTGGCTCTGTTGGGTAAGCATCTGTCTTTGGCTCAGGTCATGATCCCAGGGTTCTGGGATTGAGCCCGATCATGGGCTCCTGCTAAGCAAGGGGCCTGTTTCTTCCTCTCCCTATGCCCTTCCCCACTGCTTGTGCTCTCTCGCTCTGTCAAATAAATAAAATCTTAAAAAGAAAATAGAATCTTTGAATTCCATTAATCAGTAATTCCTAGTCCTTACTGTGGAACAGAATCATGTGAAGGACGTTTTAATATCCTGATTCCCAGTCCCCACAGTAGCTCAGTAGGATTTTGGGGGGTGGGCCTGAGAGTTGGCTGTTTCTTTCCGAAGAGTCCCCGGGTGTCCCCCATGCGGCTAGTATTGAGAACCGCACCGTAAGAAATTCCTGCTGCTCTTTCTCCTGCCCTCCCTTTTGTTGCTTCTTTAACACCCAGATTTTTCAGCATAGAGATAATCGAGCCATTCTGTTTTCCTTCTTCTAGATTAAAGATTTCTTGAGCTACATCTGTCCTGTGAACATATATCCAAATGTCATTCCAATAGGCACCACTATGGATAAAGTTGCAGAAATGTGAGTAGTTGCTCCTTGTGGAATTTCTGTTGTTGAACAGGATGGATTCTGAGACTAGGTTTGGGCCTAAGGACAAGGGCAGGACTGTAAGTAGGATGGACATGGCTGTCAGTACTTTCCTGGTTGGGAGCCTGGCGGCTTTCTTCCAGTGATATGTTCTAGTAACCCTAAAGGCTTCTGGGAATCTGACACAAGGAAGCAGTTGGCAGTGAGGCCCTCCAGAAAGGAAAGAAGTCATTTCCGTGCACTTCCATATTTTATCATCACTGTGCCTTAGCTTTCTGCCTCTAGAATGAGGAGATAAAATTTGTGAGATTCTTAGGAACCCCATTAAACAGGGAAGAGTAAGCAGCCAGCTGTCCTATATTCCGTGAATGCCAGGTGTCACTGTATTACCTGATAGTCTTATAGAATAGGGACCTGCTTTTCCGCAGTGCAAGACCAAGTACAGGGGTTAGCCTTCACTCAATCCTACAGTTAGCAGCTGTGTGATGGGTTGTATTTAAGTGCTTTTACCACTTTATTACAGTGAAGTGGTTTTTTCATTATTAAACATGGCTTTTAAAAGTAGTTATATGATTTTCCCCATGGCCAAGTTTTTATCTTCTCTGTAAATGATGCTTATGTTCTAGCATCATAGGAAAAAATAAAATATTCATATTCGTTTCAGCTTAAAGCCTTTATGCCGATCTTCCCAAAGTACGGAGCCGAAGTATAAACCACTTGGAAAATTGAAGAGAGCTAGAAAAACTCACCTCGACTCCGGTAAGAAAATGGGCCCTGGGTTCAGAGGTGTGGGTTTCCATGCAAAACTTTTTTCCAGGCTATTCTGGTCTGGTGAAAGCTTCATTGGGCAGAGGTGGGCCTGGGACTTGTCATTCAGACTTGTCACCATGCTCTCAGGAAATGCTTTTCCTTCCTTTCGCAGCCTGTGAAGCCAGGAGTCCAATCTCTTTCACAGGCTTAAAACAAGTGACCTTAGAACTGTGCCTGTATTGAATTGTGTTCTCCGCTTTCTGGAAGTAGGCCCTGTGGTTTGTGTAGGCCATAAGGAGAGGCTGTGCTATTAATCTTGCACATTTCCTCTAAGATACTAGTATATGCTGGTAATGGGAACTTTGCTTGTCATCATTTCCAACCAGATTGATCAGCAGTGCTTCTACTAATGGATTTTCTCTGTACTTTCCTGCCTGTTTTCATTGCTACTTGGGTTTTCCGGCGAAGAGCAGAGGTAACCTCTGAGGAAGAAATCGGAGCTTCAGATTCCTAGCAAAGCTCTGCTCCTTCACAGCAGCCAGATTGCATAGTCAGGATTCTGAAGTTAAATTGCTTTGGAGGAGGGTCTGTTACTGTACCATGGAGCTAATACATGACCCAAAAAGAGTAGGTAAGAATGATAGCATTTATTGAACCCCTGCTGTATATGGCAGGTGTTGCGCTAGGTCCCTTACATACATTACAGCTAAACCCCAAACCTTCAAGGGCTATCATCCCAATTTTACTATCAAGGAAAATGAATTTTAGAGAGTGAAATAAATCCCCCAAGGTCCAGTCAGAAGTGAGTGATGGGGCTGGGATTCTTTGCCCTCCTTAAGACTCATCCCCTCCAAACCCCTCTCTCTTCTAAAACCTTCTGTTTGTTTCCTGGAGTCCATAGTCTCTTATGGTTCGTCTACTGCTCCAATCTCCCCCTTAATTTTTCCCTTCTCCTAATGTTCTCCATGCTATTCCTTATGTTCCACAAATAAGTGAAACCATGTAATAACTGATTTTCTCTGACTTATTTTACTCAGCATAATCTCCTCCAACCCCATCCAAGTTGATGCAAAAGTTGGGTATTCATCCTTTCTGATGGCTGAGTAATATTCCATTGTATATATGGACCATATCTTCTTTATCTCCTTGTCTGTTGAAAGCCATCTTGGCTCTTTCCACAGTCTGGCGACTGTGGCCATTGCTGTTATGAACATCGGGGTACAGATGGCCCTTCTTTTCACTCCATTTGTATCTTTGGGGTAAATACCCAGTATGCAATTGCCAGGTCATAGGGTAGCTCTATTTTTAATTTTTTGAGGAACCTCCACACTGTTTTCCAAAGTGGCTGCACCAACTTGCATTCCCACCAACAGTGGAGGAGAGTTCCCCTTTCTCCACATCCTCTCCAACATTTGTTTCTTGCTTTGTTGATTTTTACCATTCTAACTGGCATAAGATGGTATCTCAATGTGGTTTTGATTTGAATTTCCCTGATGGCTAATGATGAATATTTTTCATGTATCAGCTCATGTCTTCTGCCCATTTTTTGATTTATCCGTTTTTTTGGGTGTTGAGTTTGAGAAGTTGTTTACAGATCTTGAATTCTAATCCAAGCCTGTCTTTCCCATCTCCATTTCTGCGTTTCACTTAGAATCAAATGGAAAACCTTAAGATGCAAATTCCAGGACAGGTTCTAGGAAAACAGTTGTATTTTCAGATGTTATAGCTATCACGTACTACATTTTCTAATCCTTCGTATCTACAAACTTAATTGTAGGGTTTTTAAAGAAAGCTTTACCAAGGTATAATTGATACACAATAAATTGCACATGTAAAGTGTCCAATTTGATAGACTTTTACATATGCATATACTTGAGAGGCGTTCACCATAACTAAGATAATGAAAATATCCATTACCCCCAGGTCTCCTTTGCCACTTTGTAATTCTTCCCAGCTGCCCCTCTTGCCTCCTGTTGTCTTGCTGTGTTGCTGTGGCAACCACTGATCTGCTATCCGATAAATTAAAATTTTCTAAAATAATCACATACAAATATGGCTTAATTCACTTGGCATATTTATTTTGAAATTTATTGATACTGTTGCAGGTATCAATAGTTCATTCTTTTTTATTGATCAATAGTATTCCGCTGCATGGATATACAATTTACTGATCCATTCCTATTATACATTTGGGTTGTCTCCAGTTTTTGGCTATTACAAATAAAGCTGTAAAGATTCATGTACAAATCTTTGTATGGATGTATGCGTTCATATTAGGAGTGGACATAGGGTAGCTGTGTCTTTAAGAAATTGCCAAATTGTTTTCCAGAGTGGTTGGACCATTTTGCTTTCTTGCCAGTTCTCTTGCTCTACTTCATTGCCAGTATTTTTCGCTATCCTAATGCGTGTGCAGTGCTATCTCATGGTTTTAATTTGTATTTTTCTAATGCTCGTGAGGCTGAGCATCTTTTAATGTTCTTATTGGTGTCCATATATTTTATGGTGTCCATATATTTTCCATATATGGTGTCCATATATTTTCCATATATGGTGTCCATATATTTTCATTGGCGAAGTGTTCAAATCTTTACCCATTTAAAAAATTATTTTGTTACTTTTTTATTAACTTTCCGAGTTTCTGGATATAAATTATCATTTGCATGCTTTGCAAAACCTTCCAGTTTGTGACTCATCAGCAGTCTCTTAACAGAGTCTTTTGAAGTGCAGAAATTTTAAATTTTGACGCTACATTTACTAATGTTCATTTATTTATTGATTGTATAATAAGAACTCTATGTCTGACTCAAGGTCACAAAGATTTTCTCTTCATTTCCTGGTAGAAATTTTTGTCGTTTTAGGATTTACATTTAGGTCTATGATCCATTTTCTATTTATTTTTGGTGTATGGTGCAAACTAGAGGTGCAGTGTTGTGTGTGTGTGTGTGTGTTTCTCCTGCATATGGACATCCAGGTGCTCTTGGGACCATTTGTTGAAAAGAGTTCTCTTTTTTCTACTGAATCTTCACACTTTTGTTGAAAATCAATTGACAATATATGTGGGGATCTACTTCCAGACTTTTTGTTAATGTTCTGTTATCTCTGTCTTGACAACCCTACTGCCCTGTCTTGATTATTGTACGTTTATAAATTTTGAAGTTAAATCAAGAATCCTGGGAAGTTTGGTGAATACACACAGCTTGGCAACCACTAACCCTATAGATCTGTCTCTGCTGGACATTTCATGTTAATGGAACTATACAACATTTGGTCTTCTGTGCTTGACTTCTTAGCATCACCTTTTCAGAGTTCATCTGTGTGGTATGTATCAATACTTACTCCTTTATACTGCCACATTTTATGTATCCATTCATCAGTTGATGGACATTTGGGTGGTTTCTGCTTTTTAGTTATGAATTATGCTGCTTTGAATATTTGCAGACATGACTTTGTGTGGACACATGACTTATTTACTTGGGGTAAATAACACAGGAATAGCATTTCCAGATGATGGTGGGGGTGACCGTTGCCATAACAAAATATCACAGACTGGGTAGTTAAGTAACAGGCATTTCTCATAATTGAGGAGGCTGGAAGTCCCAAGATCCAGGTGCTGGCAAAGTAAGTTTCATTCTGAGGCCTCTTTGCTGGGCTTATAGGCAGGTAGCTGTCCTATCAGGATGTGCTGACATGCCCTTTCCTGGGCCTGTGCCCAGGGCAGAAGGCTGTAGGGGGAGAGGGTCGATGTCTCTATTAAGGGCACTAATCTGTCCTTACTGACTTCATCACTTCCTTTGAGGCTCCATTTCCGAATACAGCCACACTGGGGGTTAGGGCTTCAACGTGTGGATTGGGAGGAGGGCACATTTATTGCAGAACATACAGTTAATCTGTGTTCTGACATTTTACCAAACTGAGAAACTGTTTTCTAAACTGAACACATTTTCATTCCCACTAGCTGAGGATTCCATTTTTCTCCACATTGTAGCTCACACTTTTTAAGGGTAGCCATTCAAGTGGGTATAAAGAGGTATTTCATTATAGTTTTGATTTGCATTTCTCTATTTATATTGAGCTTAATTCATGTGCTTATTGGCCATTTATCTTCTTTGCTGAAATGTCTGCTTCAGTCTTTTGCCCATTTTTAAATTGGATTATTGATCTTACTGCATTGTAAATTCTTTATAGACTCTGGGTATAAGTCCTTTATTAGATATGTTTGCAGATATTTTCTTTCAGTCTACAGTTTGTCTTTCTCTTTCTTGATGGGGTCTCCTGTAGTGTGAAAATTTGAATTTTGATTAAGTCCAATCTAATTTGTGTTTTACTTCATGTGCTTTCAGTGTTGTAATCAACTGTTGCTTAATCCAAGATCACTCCCATGTTTTCTGGATCATTTCAGTTTACCTTAAGTTTACCTTGTTAGGTTCTAATTTTGGATTTCAAAGAATATTCATGCACTTTGCTCTGGCATGTGGTTAAGCAGCTTGGCTACAGTGTGATCCTTTTGTGTTTTGTTTTTCATCTTGTTAGGCAGGAGCAGGGCATTTGGTCTAGAATTAACTCTCCCACTACTAAGGAAGGCCTCTTTTAGTGCTTCTTCAGCTGCCCTGTGAATTATGAGGGGTTCCATTCTGGCTGTCGGGAACAGGCATGCTCCTAGCACCATGTGCATTCTGGGCACTGTTTCTTTCAGTTCTTTGGGGTAAGTTTTCGTTGGCCTCAGGTAGTTAGCTCACAAGCATGCACTGATCAGTTTGCTGAGCACTAGAGGGGGCCCGCTCTCCAGGCCTCTGTCCTCCTGCCGCCGTGGCTTCTCTACTCGCAGTCACACCTTCTCAACTACATGATGCTCTTGAGCTCTACCTGGGTGTCCCCGTCCTGCCTAGAAACGGTCACCAGGTTAACTGGGGAACTCTTAGGGCTCCCTTCATTTGTTTCTGTCTCAGGTGTCCTTGTCCTTCATTGCCTGATGTTTGATTTCTTGAGAGCCTTTGTTATATTTTGTCTGGTTTCTTAATTTCAGGTGAGAAGTTAATTGTAGTCCATTACTCTTGGCTGGAAGCAGAAACCTTTTAAACATCTACCCCATGCCACTTATTTTTGTCTGTGTGTTTATTGGACCACTAGTTTTTTTTTTTTTTTTAAAGATTTTATGTATTTGAGAGAGAGACAGTGAAAGAGAACATGAGAGAGAAGCAGACTCCCTGTGGAGCTGGGAGCCCGAAACGGGACTCAATCCTGCTACTCCGGGATCATGACCTGAGCCAGACAGCTGCCCAACCAAGCAACCCAGGCACCCTGGGCCACTAGTTTTGAGTTTCCAGACTGACATTTGTTTTGCCATTTTATTGCTTTTTTTGTTGTTGTTGTTAGCTTTGACTTTGTTCCTTGTTGATTCCTTAGCATTTTTATTCCTTAATATAGCAATTTTTATAGTTTGTATAGGTATAGATCTTTCAGCAACCCTCTGGTGTCAGTCTAATAGTGGGTTAGATGTGTTTTGTAAGCCCTAGGAATCGTGTTTGCTTTGGTCCATGTCACTGACTTTATAATTCTGTCCTGTGCCTGTGGTTTTTTAAAGTCTGTGGTGATTTATACTATTGTGTGGGGGCCGTTTTTCAGTTTCTTGTCTGTTAAATATGTTCTGTTGAAGCAAATCGGTGTTAGTGCCCATAGAGTACTGGACAAATCTTAAGAGCAACTGATTTTTCTGAGGGGCAAGTTCAGGAGTCATTCTCATAGACCTCTTTTGAAAAGCATTTCAATAAAGCTCTTTGTTCTCTGATATTTTATTTATTTTTTTTTAAAGATTTTATTTGACAGAGAGGCAGGCAGAGAGAGGGAAGCAGGCTCCCCGCTGAGCAGGGAGCCCAATGTGGAGCTTGATTTCAGAACCCAGAGATCATGACCTGAGCCAAAGGCAGAGGCTTTAACCCACTGAGCCACCCAGGCACCCCTTAATACTATTATAAATTATTATAGTTAATTGAGAAAATAGTTCTATAGAATGCCACAACTCTGAATTATTTTGAATAGCATTTTATTTCCTTCTCCCCATTCATTTATATAAATATCCAGAACTCAGAGGCATTAAAAATGTTTTAAAAAAACATTGTTTAGGCACCACCAAGAATAGCAGTAACCATAGTGCAAGAACAGGGTCCTGAAGCTCTTCAGTTGTGTAAGACTTCCGGCTGGGATTGTGGAGAGGTGGACAGGCTGGGGTAGGGGGGAGGGACACTTGCAGGCTTGTGCAAGGGCTGTTTACTAATAGCTGTACAAGTGTAGAGGTGCATACAAGCTGAAAAGCAGTTAACCTTTTTGTGTTAAAAAAAAAATAGCTGCATATGTTGCATTATGGCTATATAATGGTATAATCCATCTTTGTACATTTAACGTCACTTTAAGTCCGTCTCATACCTCTCATTATTGGGTTAAACTGTAGAAATTAAAGGTGTTTCATTTGTTGCCCAGTATGGTTATACAGACATGACAGTGGAAAGTATCTGTGAATTGTAGTATCTGTCCTTTTAAAATTGGGCTTAGGTGTGCTTATCAGCTTGTTAACACTTTTTGTTAGATGCCTCCATTTTCATATAGATAAATTTAAAATTTTTATATCGTAAGAATTCACAGTATAAGTATACTGTTTTTTAGATATATACATACAGAAAAGTTAGAAGAATTAATGTGAAAAATGTTTTGTAAAGAGTTTTACAGTTGAAACATCATACCGTGATAGTGGTATAGTTACTAATCTAAGAATATGAAACTGTTCAGCTTAGAGATATAGAAATATTGCCTAAAATGTTAATTGTGGCAAAAACAAATTTATATTCCGTGTTTTGAAATAAAGCTATACCTTGGAGCTGAAAATGATTCCAAATATAGTCACTAGATATCTTAGCCACCTTAAGTCCTTCAGAAAAGGAGATAAATCATTGCTTAAGGATTAGGCAGAGCCAGGAATCCAACTGATCGTGTCTGGACCCAGAGTCTTGTCACACCTCCCTAGGCAGGTCTCCTCATTGGTAGAATGGGAGCAACCTGACCTCTGTGGTCCATTTTTTAAAAGCAGCTTTTAACTACATCCTTTATCACTGGAAAAATGTTATCTTTTTAAATAAGTAGTTATAAGGTAGTAAGGTAACACTTAATTTTCTTCTTAGATAAGGTGTCATTAGAAGGTGAAAGTATTTGTGTATACCCCCACCCCCGCCATTACATGCCTACTCAATTTATGAGAATTTCATTCTCCAAGTAAGGTTTCCTCCTTTTAAGAATTTAAGGGGACTGGTTTTTTTTACATTGCTAATGTAACATGCTTAAAAAAACAAAACAGTAAATTCCTTGGTTTCCAGTTCGTGCCACTTCAAAGCGAGCCCCATTTGGCACATTTGTCCCCTTTGGTATCTATCATAGCCTCGTACACTTGGCTGGCTCAGGCTGCTGTGACAGATACCAGAGACTGGATACTTAGCAACAGATATTCTCACAGTTCCGGAGGCTGGGATGTCCAAGGTCAAGGTGCCAGCAGATTTGATTCCTGGAGAAGACCCATTTCCTTGTTGTAGACCGCCGCCACCTCCATGTGTGCTCACCTGGCCTTTCCACATGCCGTCCATGCATAAAGGAGGACAGCGAGAGATCTGTCTTCCTCTTCTTAAGAAGACACTAATCCCATCTTATGGGTCCCATCTCCAGATACAGGACATTGTTGCTAGGGCTCCAAATTAGGAACTTTGGAGGACACATTTTAGCCCATAAGGTGCACAAAATAGGTATCAAAATGTTTACAGAACATTCCAGTTCGTGCAGTGAATTCAGCCAATTCACTGAGTATCCACTATTTGCCACGTAAATTAAATGCTCCTGAGACTACTGTCCATGCCAGAGCATACAGTCTGCAAATCTGGCTGTTGAACAGAAATAAAAGCACAAATCAAAATATTGGGTCCCACCTTCAGGGAGTCAGTAGGTCTAAAAGGAGAGACAGAAAGCTGTATTTTTTTAAAAAAGGATTTCCAGGGGCTCCTAACTGGCTCAGTCAGAACAACATGCAACTCTTGATCTCAGGGTCATGAATCTGAGCCCCATGTTGGCTATAGATTATGTAAATAAATGAATAAAAAATTAAAAAGCTTTCCAAATGAGACTAATGAACAGCCAGGTTTGAGAACCAATAGTATAGGCATTATGACCTACTTGGGGAATGCAGATCTATATTCTCAACTCAAAATCTGGCAGAAGTTGATAGGCAGTCATTAAATTATTCAAAATATCCTAAAGGGCCTTTTTCTTAAAGAAGAGTGAACTATTATTTGCAGTTCCACCAAATGAAAACATAGCTAAATGCCACAAATTGGATTTTAAATTAAAAGCACAAATTGGCTCCCTTTGCATTCTGTGTTTTCCATATTTCTCCTTTGTTTTTCCGCAGAGGAGGAAGATGACCTCTTTGATGACCCTGTGCCATTACCACTAAGGCACAAGGCTCCATACCAGCTAACTCTTCACCCTGAGGTATTTGTAATGACCGCAGCACAACCCCAGCCTGAACAACAGAGACAAAGCACTGGCTACCTCAAAGCAGAGGGTATGCAAACCTCTCCTTGGGCAAACTTTGTAGATTGTGAAGAATCTAACAGTGAGAGTGAAGAAGAATTACAGACTCCAGCTTCGTCTCAAGAAGACCTGGGTGCCGTTACCCACCAGCAGCCAAAGGCTGATGTAGAAGTACCACAGTGGGAAGTATTCTTTCAAAGAAATGATGAAATCACAGATGAGGGTTTGGAAAACCCCTCTTCTTCCACAGAGGCAGGGGGCTCTCAGTCACCAAAGCTTTTTAGTGACTCTGATGGGGAATCAACTCACATCTCTTCCCAGAATTCTTCTCAGTCAACACACATATCTGAACAAGGGAGTCAAGGCTGGGACAGCCAATCTGATACTGTCTTGTTATCATCCCAAGAGAGAAAGAGTGGGGATATTACCTTCTTAAACAAAGGTAGCTACAGACCAAGAATCAAAGAGCATATTCCTGCCTCCCAGATGGAACAAAGTGTACTTTGTCCAAAGGAGACTCACTCTGACTTGAAACACAGAAATCAAGACATAAAGATCGTTCCCAGTGCTGGAGAACCAACTGCTCTAAGAAGTGGGATACACATACCTCAGGAGAAAAGTTCGCTAAATCTTAGCACCACTGCAGACTCCCAGAGCTCCTCAGATTTTGAAATTCCCTCAACACCAGAAGCAGAGCTACCTAAAGGAGAGCATTTACAATATTTATATGAGAAGCTGGCAACAGGTGAGAATATAGTCATTGAAAAAAGAAAAAGCTCACTCTTAGATACTTAAAAATTAAAAACCTTGCGTTCTAGAGCAACCACTAAAAACCCTACACAAAGAGTTAAGAGTCCAAGTGGTAACAGACACAGGAGAGTGGAGTACTGAAAAATGCTCCTGTAACCTAAAACAGCACAGTGAAGGGGAAGCAGAGAACAAAAAATAGTGCTAAAAAAGAGAAAAGATATGGTAGAACTAAATCCCAGCACCAATAATTACATTAAGTGAAAATGAAAATGGTCAAAACACAAGTGAAAACAACCCTCCCATATGCAGTCGCTGAGAAACTCACTGCAAATGATGCAGGTAGGTTAAAAGTAAGGGATGGGAAAAGATATCTAACTACCTTAGAGCTGGAATGGTTATATTAATAGCACACAAATTTCTAATGATAAAAGGTCCAGTTCACAAAGAAGACACAAGGCTAGAAGTGTATGTGCCTAAAAACAGCTTCAGTGTATACAAGGAAAAAACCAAGAAGACAGACAGACTAATGCAGAGTTCTAGCTGGAGACACTCCCACTCCTCTCTCAGTAACAGAATGAGCGTACAGAAGGTAAGCAAGAATACAGAACTGCAGAGCACCACCAACCAACTGAAACTAATGGACACAGAACACTCCACCCATTAACAGGTGCCCGTGGCACACTGACCATGCTCGACGACCGTAACTTGCAGGGTCATAAAAACATCAAAAAATCAACCCCTTATTTATCTCAAAAGACATATCACTTAAGAATGTTGGTGTGAATACAATGACAAATGTAAAAGTGGAAAAATTAGGACCTGAAAGAAAATAATTAAATGGCAAAAGCATACGTGTGTTCTGGGAGTCGTTTGATTTCCTTCAAGTCCATCCGTGGGTTATATTTTTGCATAGTTCCGTGTTTCACACAGTCCTATTAACAGATTTTCTCCAGCACTTTGTGGTATGCTGGCATTTTACAGATTAAGGAAGCAAAGGGAGAGATGGCACTTAAAACGAATTTAAGTGGCATCTCTAAAACAGTTTGCAGATCCTTTTAAATGATATGCAGTATCGCCAGGCTGCACTGATCCCTTTTTCCTAGCTCAGCAGCTACTCCCAGCTGTTGATGAAACACATTCCACAGACTCCATATGACTGAAGTAAAAATAACGTGGATCCCATTTTGCCCGTCTCTCCTATGAGTACTATTACCTAAATGCCAATGAATAATAAAATCACTAGAGACCAGTAGAGGTTGCAGATCATTGGTTGAATATCACCTCATAACTACAACAGGTCTAATGCAAGAACCCAGAGACTTCATTTTTTATTTACAGCTCTAAAAATTCGTTACACTTCATTATTACAAATCATATAATCGAATGTAACTATATGTTCACTGACACCAAAGACCTCATCTTAACAGTCTAGTTTATAACCCAAGGTGGGAACTCACCACACGCCTGGACATTCTGCTGAAGTTTTTAGCACTTTATAATCACATCGCCAGTTTACATTACACAGTGCCATGTTCTGTTTTCTAGGTCAACCTGGCATAATAAATGTCAGCTGAAGGAATTTAAGGGCTAGGAGCACTCAAACAAACTGAAAAACCACCACCACCATCACCTTGTTGTGCTCACCCAAGATTTTAAAGTACAAGCTCGCAGTACGGAATAACTAGCAGACACTTACGTACGGCGCTTGCTCTGGGATGATGCTCCGTTCTCTTATACGCTGGATATCAACTCCTTTATTCCTCACCAACACCCTTTGAGGTAGATAAATTTATTCTCCCCATTCATAAATGAGGAGGCTAAGGCACAGAGAGGTTAGTTCACACAGCTGGGAAGGGGGAAAGCCGGGACTGAAAACGCAGGCTGTCCGAGCTCAGAGTCTGCGCACTCAGCCGCTGGGTAGTAATGCCTCTCGGAGAGAGCACAGGACCGGGCAGGACTCAGTATAGTGGCTATTTGATTTTTACTTTAAGAACTGTAAAGTAGAAAAAACAATGTGAAAAAAAAAAGTTTCAAAATGCCAAGATAGTCCTAGAAACAGTGCTGTGGCTAGCCACATTTGCCTTACAGAGGAATCCAAGAGTTACATGTTTGTTTAAACAAACGGTACAGAATTGAGGACCTTTTAGTCAGGTAGTTTACTGGCCTGGAGCCGGGTGATCTTGGGCACACTACTGTTACCGAACTAGTCTAGACTCCCTTCCCTCTGCTGTGGTCCAGGGTGGAGAGCACCAGCCTCACCAGTTTATGAGGAGCTCAAAGAATAGGAGCTTTAATTGAAGATTCCCTTACAGTTCCAGGCAGTTTTTATTTAGCACAATGTGTTTAAGTAACCTGGTGACTAATAATGCTCAAGACATTTTACAAGTATCCATCCATATCCATTTTAGGCTATGTAAAATTCTACTTTAATATTCAAATGGATCAACCATGACCATGATAAACTTCAAAAGGAACGGTGTAAAAACCTTTGGCTAATCTCAAAAGCAAGTAGTCCGGAATGCACCAAAGTTTTTTGACCCTTTCGTACAAAGCCTTACTGGAAATGACAGTAAAATAGAAACAAAGCTAAGCCACGATAAATAGAAAATCAAATGCCAAACTAAATTTATTTTGCTGAAGAAAAATGAACTGTAAGAAAAATAAGTGCAGTCTAGATTTTGCACAGAGGGGGAGAAGACCCTGAGATTACCAACTGTTTATCACGATCCTCATGTAGGTACTGAAAACAGTATCAATACAACTCACACAGTGGATTTACAGTTTTAACTCAATCTAAATATTACCCTTGAATATTGGCTATATTTATTCTGAGAGAACAAATTCTGACAACTTGGGAAACTAAAGAAGCTAAATGTTGACTTAAAATGGTTAAAGGCTTTTAATAGCTTCATGTAGGGAGTTTCTATTTTACTGATTAGGTCTAGCTTTTTAATAAAGTAAGTAACAGGTAATTAAACTCTCAAAGACCCATTAACAAATGGACAAAATGAAACAAATTTACTGAAAATAGCCATTCCCTTTGCCCTCCTGTTTTACATTTGTTTTTACCACAAGAAGTAGACAAGAATAACTAGACAGTAAAACACAGACTTTTTAAGAAAAAAATATTAAAATATTAAAATTACACCTTTAAACCCGTGAGAATTATAATTCAGAGTAAGGTTGGCCATTGAAGCACCTGTAAATCTGTGATGCTTTCTTACCACACACACCATGTGACTATTTTCTCATAAAGAAAACCAAGAAATGGCACCCAAAAATGTATTTATCCTTGCCACCTGCAGATTTTGGTTAATACACTGAGACTCCAAACATGTAAAAATTTACCCTATATTATGAAAGAGCAAAGTCATGTGGTAGCAGTATAATGCATAATAAAGATGCATTCTCCCAAAAAAGAGGCTCAAGATTAAGAAGATATTTGAAGTGCTGCATTCTTGAAGTCAGTTCGATTTTACCCAAACTTATTGTAGGTCATTAAAGCAATGGGGCAATGAGCTTAGGTATAATTTAATTAGGAATACTGAAAGCCAGATTTACTTGCTGCGCTTACCTTTACGTTGGACACCATGATTACAAATGCCGCAATGAGAGGTGAAAACACATTTTTTCCCGACTGAGGTTTTACTATGCAGGAAAATAAAAACAAAAACCAAACAAGGAATATATTCCATTTTAGTCTTCATGGTTCAAGTAAAAAAAGCTCTCATTATTTAGGTACATACTTTGGCCAAGCCAAGTTTAGCTTTATCACATTTAAAAAATTCATGTATAAAAAATAAGTATCAGTTCAAAATATAGATTATTTTAAGAAGGGCCTGTACAAAATACAAAAATAATTAAATTTGGTGGAAATGTTAATACTGCCTGAAATTCAGAAGATGTAACATGAATGTATTGTATTCTGAAACATTATTGTTAGGGGCAGCTACACGCAGGGGTAGCTCGTTTTACTCTTTATGTTTAGACCAGAGGTACTCTACATGGATCTCTTAATTCATGTCACTAAGAAGGGCCCTTTAAGTGCTCCCTTTCCTCTACCTGGCACTCCAAAAAACCTTCCCGTGGTCCCACTACCCCATCCTTTCAAAGCAGCATAATGGTCAGCCATGCTACAATTTGAGAGCTTTTTGGAAATTTTTCTTTTAAGGGAATAAAAGTCTTGAAGAATTATTGGTTCAGACATACATGCTTCATATAACAGCTTCAAAATATGAAACTGAGCTGTAATTAAATTCTTTTATATTTAATTTTAACCTTAAATTTCTATATCAGTAAGACCCAATATTTTCATGAAAGTAGGAAAATAGTATAATTCAGTATCATCTGTTTGTCTCAAATACAAGTACAGTAAGTAATAATAGGAATGACAACAGAACAGAAATAACACTTGTATATATTTACCCAAACTGGATTACCTTTGTCTAAATTCAAAGTGTACGCAGGTTGAATATTTGATCTGAGTGACTGTTCACTATCAGTTCAATGCTTAAACACTAAAGGAGGCATTTCTTTATTCCCACAGACTTTGTATGTATGTATATGCTCATCTGTAAATAGTTTTCATTACTAAATATGTGTATTTCAAATTAGTCTATGACCCTGTGTTCTTCTCTTCAGAAGCATCAGTAATACATTTGGCCAATAGTTTGAAACATGAACTGTAAATTAACAAAGCATATAGTCTTGATAATATGAAAAGAGTCCCAAATACTTTTTTGAAATGTCAACATTAGAAAAAACCAAAACTACAATCATCAGCTCTATTTCCTGAAAATTCAGTTGAGGTAACCTCTGCAAGTCACAGCTCCACACTTGCACACAGTTCTGACCCTCTTTTTGGCTGGGCTGTGGTCAACAGAATCTGAAGATATATCTCCAGAACCTGATTACATAGAAAAAGAAATACGGAAATAAGACAATTCAGAAGGAAGTTCAAATTTTCTATCACAGTTTTAAGTAAATGTGTATATTCAGAAACAAATCACTGAATTATCTTCAAAAGATGGTGTGGGCTAGTAAGAGATAAAAGCATATGCTATTAGCCCATATTTCTAAGAATAGCTTTCAGAAATGATGGGAATTAATGGGAAAATCTGATATGCATTTAGTTTCATACATGACTTAAGAGCCATAAAGTGCGGCCAAAACAAAGGAAAAACATTGATTGCTTAGAAAATACTTAGAAAAAATTAATACTTAGAAAAAAAAAGGAAAGAAAAACATATTGTTAAAATAAAGGAAACAAAATATCATTTTTCTTTTTTTTTTTTTTGAAAAAAGCCAAATCCAAGTAGGAATGGATTAAGTTCACTTGTGATTTAAGTTGTATTTTCAATCTTTTGAATATACATCTTAGTCAATATTCAGAAGTGCATTACAATTTTAAAATACAAGTAATATTGAGAAAAGATGTATAATAAACTCTCATAATGGAACTTATGAAAAAAAGCAGGTGGCAACGTGATACAGAGAAAAGAGCATTACTCAGCTTAAGGTCAGGCAGACCTGGATTCTAGTTCTACCTCTGTCAGATTAGCTTTGTGACCTCGTTTTTTCTCTTCTTTAATACTTGCTTGGTTCAGATCTTTTGGTTCAGGTCTTTTACTACTCTGCTTCTTCATAACTGAAACAACTGGACACCAATCAAACTGTACTTGAAAACCGTACCTTTCATTTGATAATCAAAAGTGAGCTCTTCTCCAGCATATATGGTTCTTGTGGAAAATAATGCTATTCGGGGAAGACGGGTGTCAAGGTTGTCGATGAAAACATTGAAAACCTGAAGATTTGGGTCACACTAAAAAGGAACATTAGAATCCATTTATGTAAAAAATGACATGAATAGGCTCTTCTACATGCCATATAAAATATTTAATTTCTTGACTATTACTTTAAGTTCTATTAGAAATTACATTATTGTTCAGCAGTCTTTGAGGCACGCAAATTAAAAAATACTGTTTTCACTTATAGAAAATCTCAGACATACACAACACTAGTAAAAATATTCCACATATATTCACCCTGCAGCTTTAACAATTAACATTTTTACCAATCCTGTTTCATCCAGTCTCAACTTTTTAACTTCTCTGAGGACTTGTCATACAAATCCTAGATAACATTATCATTTCACCTGTATTTAGTTCATTTCAATAAGGTGTAAAGGAATAAAATAGTTATAGTTATATTCTATTCCTTTACGCCTTACTGATAACTATTTAAAAAATCAAGTATAAAAAAATCAAGTCAGCATTATACAACTCAAATTTCATACTGCATGCAGTTTCATTACTTTAACTTCTATTTGGGTTATTCTTTAATATTTTGAAAATTCTACATTAAATTCTGGATAATGCAAGAACATCTAGTGAATCATCCTAAGAAATCAAAGTTAAGTGTTTACCTGTTTAGAATACATTTATTTTGAGAGTATCTCAAATTTATCATTAGGAAAAAAAATTAAAGCAAAAGTTTAAGTCAATCAAAAAAGCTAATAAAAGAGTCAGAAGGTCTCTGACATTTCCCTATTTAAACATAAGCTAGTTTCTTGGTATAAAATCCAAGGAAAGTTTAGCATGGCCTACTTCCTTAGATGGGCAGCTACATAACCTACCCTTATCTGTGGGCACTTAGTAAGTACCCAGTAACTATTCATCTCCCTTATTTTTACAAATAGTTTATAAAATCCTACAGTTAGAGTTCCAGGTGTATTCTAAGTTTGTTTCAAACATGAATTAAAAATACTAACTTATAATTTAGAAAAACAGCCCTAAATACTTAAGTACTCTACAAGTTCTTAAATTTTATATATGTATTAACATGTTACATGTTAACCCCTCCAGCTGCATGTGATTTCTAACCTTTCTACCTGCCTAATTCCTCCAATAACTTCATCCTCTACATTAAGACAAAACCTAACTTACGAAGTTATGGAATGATTAAATGAAGCCGCATACATGAAAACTCTGCAAAATGCATGGTATTTGGTAGGTACCGTAGTGAATTTTCCTAATACAGCAATAATACCATAACCTAACCTAAGAGGTCTTTGTATTAAAATACTCTGGAAATATTAAAAGGGTAAGTAATCTAAAGATAATTATTCCTCAACTATGGAAAATCATTAAAAACACTGCTAAGTTGATTAGTCCTGTCTACTCTTTAAGTGTCACTTACACTGTGATTCACAAAATGAGAGACATTTCCATATCGGGCTGCATCCACTGTGAATTCATCAGATTCATAATCCAGATCAAAGAGATATGTGATTCCCTTGTTGTCATATAACTGCCCCCGTCTTTCTGCTTCTTCACTTGTGATTACCTAAAAAGAAAAAACTATAGTATATTATATAGCTATTGTTGAACTGAAGAAACACTCGCCCATAAATTATTAACATACTAATGCCTACAAAGGTTTAAAAAGAAATTAGAGTGTCATCAAGACAAATATTCACACAAACTACTCTAGAAGAGCTGGATGAAAATATGTGGGAAAACTAAGGGTGGAAATGACTGCAAAAGAATCAAGGCTGTTTAGGACAGGAATTAGGACAACCCACAATTAAGACAGTACTACTTTCATTCCAATGTATTCAGATGTTCAAAACGCTACCCAATTATAGCTTTCTGCAGGACATAAGGGAATGTAAAGGACTAAATTTACAAGTAAAGATACTCATTTAAACGACACAGATGGAACTAGAGGGTATTGTGCTTAGTGAAATAAGTCAATCAGAGAAAGACAATTATTGTATGATCTCACTGATATGTAGAATTTAAGAAACAAAACAGAGGATCATAGGGGTAAGAGAGGAAAAAATAAAACAAGATCAAACCAGTTGGGAACAAACCTTAAGAGACTCTTAATCAGAGGAAACAAACTGAGGGTTGCTGGGGGTGGGGGGGAGGTGTAGAGGGATGAGGTAGCTGGCTGATGGACATTAAGGAGGGCATGTGATAGAGATGAACACTGGGTATTACACAGACTGAAGAATCATAGACGTGTACCTCTGAACCGGTAATACATTATATGTTAATTAAAAAAAAAAGTAAAGATACTCTAAAATGTTATTATTCCTGGAACTAATCTGTGCAGTTACAAATGGAAATTTGTTACTACAGGAAAGAAGGCATGCTAAATTTGCAGTCAACTGTATGGACAAAGTTTAGTTTTGCTGAATCAGCCGTTTTCATCAAATTCTGTAGCTCAAAACCATCATCTACAGTTCTAAGAACACAGCTTTACCAGATGCTCAGCTTAGGAAACCAAAAATGTCTAAAGTGATTCTTGGTGTCAACCAGACTTAACCACTGCAGTCAGTAAGCCAAAATGGGAGAATCTGATTATACAAAAAGAATTTGATTATACAAGATCTGGTATACAAGATCTCAAATAGTGATTTACAATCATCTGCTGTTGTCTAAAAATTGAAGGATCGAAGTAGGGTTCCAATTTAATCTCAGTATTCTAGATGAATACAGATAATTATACATGAGCTAATTCCACATAACTTTTAAAATGTCAGATGTGACAACCTGAGATACGTTAGTTACACTTGTATTCTAGTCATGACTTAATCCTTCACCCAGTTTGAGGAAGTGTAGCTCAGGGGCAAAGCACACTCATCTTAGAGACTTGGTTTTGAATCCTGGCTCTTCTTCACTACAACGTGACCTTGTGCAAGTTGCTCAACTTCTCTGTGCCTGTTTCCTCATCTATAATAATGGAGGTAACACTGCTACCTCCCAGTTATTTAAAGGATTAACGAGTTAAAACACAAGGTGCTCAAAATAGTATATTTTGTACATACAAATACTATTTTTTTCTAAATTTACATTATATATACAAGAATATCAGTTCAGTCTTTGGCAATTTAGAGAAGAGTCTCTTGCTGAGCTACAAGGAATTTGGATTTTCTGGTGGATGCAATAACTGCTTTTAAGTTTATTTTACAACACTTGCTCAGAGAGCATTTGTCTACGGGGTCTCTCACATTGATATAATGTTTAGTTTTGCCAACTACACTTAACCATATTTAGTCAAGTGGATAAATTATAATCTAAAAGTTTTCAAAGTCAGCAGATATTTAGATCTGATTTTCTTCTTAGGGCTTTTATGTAAAATTGATTGTCATATTTTACAAATTCCAGTTTCAATGACTATTAATGGATGGTTCTGAAAGAAGACAATTTTGCCATTATATATATATATATATTTTTTTGTTTTTGTTGTTGTTTATATACAAGTTTGTATTTCTAACTATGCCAGTGAACCCTTCTCTCAAACCTGAAATTTTTACATACTTGCAAATGGTAATATAAAAACATACCAATATTTGTTACTGATGTACAAAAAAAAGCATAAATCTTGCATTGTTTGTTATAAGGTGAACATACCTCTCCAACATATTCCATGACAAAACTCATCCTTTTAATCTTCACAAGGGTTTTTACACCCCAGCCACAACCATTGCTAGTTCGAAAGATGCAAAGTGAATACTGGGTGCCTTTTTGTACAATCCTATTGGGACAATCAGGTCCACACTGACACCTTGAGTTGCATTCATAAATGGGGGTACCAGGTGGGATTTTGATTTGCTGGTTTTTATTATAAGCCAAAAGAACTCCAGCTTCAGCGGGACAACATTTCTCAAAGAAGCAATCTGTACATGAACAACCAAAGGTCGCTTCATTGACTAAGCTGATTCCAGGAGCTGGTTTGTATTCATTAATGTAGTAGAAGTCTGAAGGTGGGCCCTCTAAGTCAACAGTGTTTTCAACAAAAATCATTCCTTTATGATTCTTTCTTCTGTTGAGTTCATCTTGCCATCTCTGCAGAGCTATCCTTTGTTTAGCCTTCTTTACAATGTACTCAGCAATGGCAGGTTTCAAAGCTTTGTTATTGTCTTTTAGAGATATTGCTTTGCCTTTGTTTACCTGAGATAAATAATTATGCTTGTCATTAGAGAACTGCTGTAGTAGTAATGGGCACTTGAGATTTTGCAAAGGTTCCCAAGTATTTGTAGAATCTGGCCATCCTTTCCATTTTACAAGATAATATTCCATATCCTTAAAATATAAAAGAAAATTGAAATCAGATGACAGTCCTAATTCCTTAAAATAATTTAGTATCTTAAAGAGTAAGGTAGCTGTTATCATTCTTCTTAATAAAGCTCAGAATATAGAGTCAGAGGTTTCTAGTGGATGAAATACAAAACGTAAAACATTTTTCTTTATGTTACATAAATTATGTACAGAATTTAGTTGTGGCATCATATGTTTGAAAGCACAGGTGAAAGAACTGCACATGAAGATAAGAGTACTGAAATTCACAAATATGTTGCCAGTCACTGTTAAAGTCGTATTTCTTATTTATCTCGATCCTGGAAACAGGTATTCTCAAAACTAACAATCTGTGACCTGCGTTAGTGCTTCACAGCACAGATGGAGGCATCCTCTAAGGTAGGGAATTTTAATATTTTACATTGGATATAAGGCAAGTTCTATTTCTCAATATCATGGGCACACATCCCTTAGATGTTCTAGAGAGACAATGTCCGATACAGTCATTCCTAGCAGCATGCAGCTATCAAGCACCTGAAATGTGACTAGCCCAAATTGAGGAGTGCTTTAAACGCAATACACACTGAATTACAAACACTAAACACACAAAAAACTAGAATATTTCTTAACATTTGAAAAATACTGATTGCATACCGAAAAATATTGCTTTTACTGGATTAAATACATTATTTTTTTTTAAAGATTTTATTTATTTATTTGACAGAGAGATCACAAGTAGGCAGAGAGGCAGGCAGAGAGAGAGGGGGAAGCAGGCTCCCCGCGGAGCAGACAGCCCGATGCGGGGCTCGATCCCAGGACTCTGGGATCATGACCTGAGCCGAAGGCAGAGGCTTTAACCCACTGAGCCACCCAGGTGCCCCTACGTTATTTTTTTTTTTAAAGATTAGAATGATTTAAACTCTCTGTGCCCAACATGAGGCTCAAACTCACAACCCAAGATCAACAGTCACACACACTCTACCGACTGAGCCAACCAGAAGCCCCCAATTAATTTATTACTAAAAGCAGTCTCACCTGTTTCATTTCACTTGTTTAATGTGATTACTAAAAATTTAAAGTTATATTTATGTAGCTTATATTATTTTACTGGACATCATGAATCCAGAGAATTCTTACCTTATTTAGACTCACCCGTGAATGGAGAAGGTAGCAGGCACTCAACCCATCAAAGAGCAAACATTTTGATTTAGCTCTCACACTGCTGTTGGTCCCTAGAATTTTGCCTTCCTACCCCAGCGACTTGACTAGGTTCTCTTCCCTTAAAATCAGGGAATGCCATGTTAAGTTTCTCTTAAAAAAGGTAGTTAAGTGTGTATAATAAAACTCTAAAGTCCTTCAATTTTTTTCTTTGTCTGCCAGAATAACTCACATATATCCACATTCTAAAATATGAAAGGGATTAAACTGTATATTCTACAGTTTTTAGTTATTTTAAATCATGGATGTGGATTAAAAACTTAATTGGGATACACCTGCTTTTCCCTGAAATTTTTATTAAAAAATTTTAATTTTTATTAAGTTTTTATTATAAAGGATACATAGAACACTTGTTTTTACTATTCATAATTTACTCAGGCCAAATAACCTGGAACATTTAGGAAATGCTGCTGAGCCACAAACTGGGGTAAAGGAGCCCCCGGGCAGCTATGCTGAAGCAAGTCACTCAGCCACTGAGTTAGTTTATTTTCTTCCCACTGATCTGTCTCTATGTTTTAGTATATTCTACTCAATAAGCAATACTGCTTGTGAATTAAAGGAACTTCCTTCTTTATGAAAATGGTCAAAATATGCTTTACCGGTTTAAAAACTGTGGTTAAATTAAGGTGTGAGGATATGCACAAAAACTGTACTCTTTTGAAAATACATATTCTGATTTCAGGGAAAAAAAGGAAAAGCTTAAACATATTGAAATGTTAGTCAAACTGGCTTACTGTTACACAGGCTCCTGTCAGGTAACTACTACAATTTAGGATTTATGTTAGTAGATATCTGCTCAACAACAATGTGACCCACATAGGAGTATCTAACGTATTTATTCTACTTCTTAACTAAAAGTTTTTAATTTTTTTGACTCTGGAATAAAGCAATGCAACTCTGCCCACCCCCCTTTTTTGCTACAGTTTCCTACCATAACCCTGGATTATGCCAAAAGTTTCCAGCAAATAATGGAAGAAAGACAAACACTGGCTTCAAATCAGATTAAGCTAAATTATCATTCAGCAAAACCAGTAACACCATGACACTGAAGTCAGGTTCCATGCATATTGTTTAGTAATGAGCCAGCTGCATTGTATGTCAATAAGTTTTGTATGTTAACCCCATCAGTACCTACTTAATTTACGGATGGTAAAGATGTTTATAAAATGTGAGTGCCTTTGGATGTTTGTATAGAAATACTAGTAATATTTTATTTCTACTTGTAGACTTATTTTAGTAAGTGCATTTTACTTTAAATCCAAAAAAAGATATTTCCATCTTGAAAAAAATTAGTTATTTTACACAGAAAAATTAGTTTGGCCTAACAAATTTAATTAATTCATTAAAAATTCCAAATAAAAGCCCAGAAGTTCATAAGCCTCACATTATCAGTATTTTATTCTGATACGCAATCAACTCTTGATTACCCATAGAAATGGAGTACAGTTGTAAAATGACCCGTCAATCACTCCTGTATCATTTAGAATGCATCACAAGAATTTTTTCTTAAACACATTTTCCCCCACTATATTTGGCTCAGGTTAAATTCGTTCAAATATTTTAGTATTTAAAATAAGTATGTGAAAGCTCAAGCCACTAGGGGGTGTGATGAGATGCAAGGTACTGCTAGTCTTCAGGAGTAAACTTCACTGGGAAAAGGTGGCAATAACATATAAAGTAAGT
Organism: Mustela nigripes; assembly: GCF_022355385.1. Taxonomy (NCBI): domain Eukaryota; kingdom Metazoa; phylum Chordata; class Mammalia; order Carnivora; family Mustelidae; genus Mustela; species Mustela nigripes. The sequence continues at coordinate 134,559,834 of NC_081562.1, forward strand.
AGCAATGCAAGGCGGTACAATTTTAAATGACAAAACAAGACAGTAATTACCACTGATATAAAGGAGAAAATCAATATAGTCAGAAAGGAGCACAGAGAAAGCAGAACAAACTAAACTGTGAAAGACTGCTAGGATTTGTTGGGCAGGGAACAGGGCAGGCAGGATGAAAAACACCAGCAAAAGCGTGGGGCTAAGATTTGTATGAAGTATCCAGAAAACAGTGAAGAGATCGCTTTGGCTAGTTCAGAATACTGAAGGGAGAGGTTAAACTGTAACAGCAAGGCAAGAGCAAATTTTAGACCTGAACACTCGACAGAGGCATTGAACTTTTTTGTAGGCCAATGGTTTTTATAATTCTTAGAAAGCCATGGGGGGTCTGTGGGAAGCTTCATTACATACAAATACATCTGATTCCATCTTGTTTATTAGAAACAATTTACAAGTTTTCTAATTGCCAAGCCAATGACTCTTCGGTCTACATGTTACTTGACTTGGGCTTTGACATCACATTTCTCTCTTTACTATTGTTCCTTTACTGCCTTCTTTGCTGAGACTACTCACTATCACTGCCATCACTTAATGAAGATACTTGGGGCCCTGTCCTAGGCCCCTTCCCACATCAAGTATTTATCACTTTTGAGAATCTGAAGAAAGCTATGGACCTTCCCCTAACAAAAGTCACATATATACTAATTTGGATAATGGAGAATATTTGGATTCCAGAGGTTAAGAATCCTTGCTCTAAATGCTCTCTAAATGCTCCAGAGGTGTCAATTACATACTGAAGATTTCCAAAACTTTATCAGCACATCCATGCATCCAATAGCCTACTGGATGTCCAGCAGGTTCTCATATCCATCTATCTCCATGGAACTCACCACTGTCCTTCCTAAATGGATTTCCCCCACTGTTCCCTATCAAGGGTAATCTTACCCATCATCTACCCAGTCACATGAGTCACAAACTAGGAGCTCAATATAGACTCTCCTTCTCAAACCGTCACCAAGTTTCTCTGGATACTTGTTACTGTCCATCTTTACTACCACAGCTCTAGTTATTTCAGGCCTTCAATTCTTGCTGGGATTACTAAATTAATCTTCTAATTTGTTTCCCTACCTCCAAACTGACGACACCCTAATTTATCTTTTAAGTTTTCTTACAAAAATAAGAAATCCATAGCACCAGTCATTCTGTAACTTTTTTGCTTAAGAATTTTAATGGCTCCCCCACTGCCTAAAGAATGAAGTTCAAACTTCCTGTTATAACAAAGATCATTCTTGATTGGGTCCTTGATGCCTAACACAGTCTTCCGGCATGGCCCCATTCACATAACCCTCTCTAGCCATACTGAGGCCATCCTGAATCATGGCTGCTAATATTTGAACATGCCAGGCCTTTTCACCCCTTTCTTTACAAAGTTCTAATTAAAATGGCCTCTTACATTTCCATAATGAACTTATTTTGGTCTCATTTTTTATGTATGGAAAACCTATTCATCTTCAGAAGTCAGTTCAAAATGTCACCTACCCTGTGAAGTCTTTCCTGCCTCTCTCACCCAGGAAGAACTGCCTACTGCCAATCCTCTTGTTCCCATTTCTAAACTTAACCAGAGACCAAGAGTGATGAAATCTTATTCTTCATAGCCCCCAAACCAAGCACAATAGCCTACTATATCCTACGCTTTGACTAAATGTTTCTGAATGCAAAACAAAAAATACGACTACCAACATGTATGCAATATTAAAAAAAAAAAAATCACTAGAGTAACCATATGGATCTTTAAAAGAAATACAACTGGTTAAGTTTGATCCGGATATTAACTTGTGTTTTTTTCAGTATTTATTCTTTCATCAGCGGTCTACAGCCAGTAAGTGGCAGCAAGCACAAAACCCTAATATATATATGAACCAAAAAAAACAAACAAAAAAAGAGAACAATAAAACAAAAACTATCTTCCTGTTAGCTGATTTTTCCATCAAGTTTTGAAATCATCTTTTTCAGTATTAGTGGTAGAACAACCTGAATCTAATTATGAAAACACTAGTGTTCCATGGAAAGTCACTGGATTTTCAGGCCAGTAAACTAACCAAGTAGCAATTCTGAGAATTGGGCTAGTGGCCTAAGACTGACACAACTGAGCAACATGACCCTAGAAAAGCCCTTTCTTTTCCTGATGCCTAAAATATGGATTTTAGTCAAATGATTTCTATGTTATTCTAGTTCTTAACAAACCCCTCTGAGTGCAATCAGTCTTTCAGGAATATTAATCTACATTAGATGTGGACAATTCTCCCAGTATGAGCCATGCTCTGTGGTGGTTCTAGAGACACAGAACTACCTGGATAATTTATGAAGTCAAAGCTTTGGTAGTATTTCTTTCTTTCTTTCTTTCTTTTTTTTTTCCATCAGAGAGAGTGAGCACAGGCAGACAGAGAGGCAGGCAGAGGCAGAGGGAGAAGCAGGCTTCCTCCTGAGCAAGGAGCCCGATGTGGGACTCCATCCCAGGACGCTGGGATCATGACCTGAGCCGAAGGCAGTGGCTTAACCAACTGAGCCATCAGGCATCCCAAGTATTTCTTTCTTAATATATGCTTGTTAAGGGAGAAGCCTTACCAATGTGCATGGGGGTTCTCGTTCTTCACTGATGAGCTAAGTATGTTAATAAAGAGAATTCAGAGTTTTGTCAGAAATGTTTCCATATGAAAGGTGAACATGGCAAGAACATGGTGCAGAAAAACCATATAGGACTGACACTACCACAAATTGTTCAAGTGGACTCCAACATGAACTCACAATAGTAAGAGCCTTGCTGTTCCTCCAGTGAGCGTTCATTCCATTTCCCAAACTGGCTATTTCAGAACTCCTCCATTTTGTTTAAGGCCACAATCCCACTACCTCCCCTGTTATTTTCGGTCTCACTAGACCTCTGTTCCTAATGCAGAGAGAAAAGAGAAACTCCCTTAATTTCCACCCTTCCATGGACATGTAACTAGGGAAAAGGTGGATGCAGATATAAGAGATGTACTTCATCAATTATCCCACCTCTGTCTTTAGAGGTTCTCCCTACTTGTTCTCACCAGCATTTAAACCTCCCTGATTTTTTTTTTTAGCCTCCCTCATTTTTTTTTTTAAAGGTTTTTTTTTTTTTTTTTTTAAATTTGACAGCCAGTAATCGCAAGTAGGCAGAGAGGCAGGCAGAGAGAGAGGAGGAAGCAGGCTCCCCACTGAGCAGAGAGCCTGATGCGGGGCTAGATCCCCAGACCCTGGGATCATGACCTGAGCTGAAGGCAGGTGCCCTTTAAGTCTCCCTCATTTTTTAAAAGCAATATTAAACCAAACCACCTTTGAGATATAAATGCTGGAATATGTAAGGAATTTCAAAAAGATAGGATTAATTACTAAAAGTTGAGAGATGGGAGACTAAAGGTCACAGGGGTGAAGATTTCTTTTCAGTGTAAGTTCGCTTTCTAAAACATTAGATTTCTAAAATCACATACATAGACTGCCTTTGCAGATTTTTAAATATATAATTATAAACACCTTTAAAACTTGCATAGTCCTTTCTCCCTTTCTTCAAAGCTAGAATTCTTCAAAGCATGGTCCATACTACTTGACTCTACTTTCACCTCTAATTTCTTACTTTTCTTTCCTCTTCTTTTTTTCTTTCTCCTTCCTTCATCCCTTCCACCCTCCCTTCCTTTCTAAGATTTTATTTGTCAGAGAGAGAGAGAGAGCGAGAGTGCACAAGCAAGAGCAGTGGTAGGCAGAGGAAGATGCAGGCTCCCCACCAAGCAAGGAACCTGATGCAGGATTCCATGCCAGGACCTGATGCCTAGATTCCATGCCAGGAACCCTGGAATCATGACCTGAGCCGAAGGCAGTCACCCAACTGACTGAGCCACCCAGGAATCCTTCCCCTCTAATTTATTCTTTAATTCATTCTATTTTGACTTCTATCCATGCACAAATATATATATATATATATATATATATATAGCTCTAACAGCATCAATGACCCTTCCATTGTTCAATCTAACAGGTCTCTCCTGGTTCTTCTGTGACCCATTGGCTTCTTCCCTCTTGTGCTGACACTACCTTTCCCTCAGGTCTCATGATTGATTCTTCTGGTTTTCTTCCTACCTTTCTTGCCAGTTTGTCTCCATTGCTTTTATAGTTCTTCCCATGAGAACCCCTCCCCCCATTCCCCCCCTATACTCATCAGTCTAAGGGTTCTCTTCTCACATTTTCTTTGCTTGATACTACAGTAGCCTCTAACCATTTTCAAACCATTCATGGCCCAAGAGCCAGAACACCAACTTCAACACATCCATCTCATTATGTCATTCCCCTGGTCAAAACCACTAAATGTTTCCCTAGTGCTTTTAAAATAAAGTCCAAATTCTTTTCTTGGAGTGTAGGGAGCTGTGCTCTCTGGGTCCTCCACATCATTCTAGGGATCCTTTCGATCCCTCTTGCTGACTATGTTCCACTCACACTTTCTACTCCTTGAAGATTTCAGGTTCTCTTCTGCCTTAAGACCCCTTCCCTACTTCTCGTCCCATCCTTTGGGACTGAGTTTAAACAACATTTCTTAGGAACGGCTGCCTAGTTTCTCTAGATGTTACAACCTGCTGTTACATTAGCACTTACCTCAACTCTAAGTACGCTGTACAATTACATTTAAGGTTTTCTATCCTCATTAGAAGATCAACTCCATGTATCAAGGGCCATACCGCTGTCATTAATTGCTGAGATCCCTAGTATCTGACATGGCAGATGGCAATAAATATGTTAATTAATGGGTAACTGTATCCATTCTCAAAGCTTCAACTGCTATCTTTTTGCCAATTACTTCAAAATCTGTTTCCAGTTCTCATTCTGACCTAAAGCCACATTCTCAACCATGTACCAATCATCTTACACTTAAATGTTCTCAACCTTCACTTCCAAACCCAACACGGTCCTTCTATGTTAATCCTCCTATATTGCTGGGTCTTGGTAGGCAGTATTATCTAAACCACTACAAGTCAGAAGCCCATGTTTTCATACATGTGGATTCCCTCACTGCTGGATTTCTACCCAATCCTAACCACTAAATCATAGAATTGTACATTTTATAAGCATGATAATTTTTAAAAAATTTACTTATTTCTCTTTATCTCCTTTAATTTAAACATTATAATTTCTTGCCCAGATAACTGGGCAAGTGATTCCCCCTTACTGGAGAATGCTGTGAAAGTTCCTTCATTTATCTCTCATTCTTTCCCACTCCCACATTCTAGTACTCCATTCTCTGTAGAAAAACTCTGAGTGACAGTGTACCTGTCTTTTTTTAGGCCTCAGTGCGATATCCCCTCTTCTGGGAAGCTTTCTGTGACCTGGCCCTGGTGCACCTCCCACAGATATATAATGAAGTCTGCTACTGCGTTTATTATACTATACTGTAGTGGATGGTTTACTTGTCCATCTTTCCAGCAGGCTGTGAGTTCCTTAAGGTGAGAGTTTCTGATTAATCTTTATTTTTCCCAGAATCTAATGTCGTACCAGACACACAAAAGAAATCAAATGTTTATTGAAATGATAGAAAGATGATATAGGAGCTATTAGTCGATAGATTGCCTCTGTAATCTAAATATGAAGCTAAGAAGATCTAGTCTACTGGTGATTGTGAGGATTGGAAAATCACTGATGCAAAAGCCAATTCAATTCATTAAGCATTAACTAAATACCCCTTATGTACTAGAAACTACAGTAAGACAGAGTCCTAGCCCTACATGGTTGCCAATTTAGCAGAGAAGGTATGAAACCAAGCTATAAAATGTGTCAAGTTCTAGAATAGTAAGAACAGTGTTCATTAAGTTCTGACTATAAAGCAATTAATTTTAGGGAAATGGGAGAGGGAAGAAGCTTCAAAAATAGGTAACCTTTCAGCTCAACTTTCCAGGCCAAAGAGAATTCTGTCAAGGAAAGAAAGGGAACTACAGTATTCCAAAGTGGGAACTGGATGAGAACAGCAAAAGGGTACAAGGGTGCCTAGCTCATAGTAGGTGCTCATTAAATGTTAGCTAAATAAAAGAATTTATACGTATTTCCGTATAAAGTAGGAGATGGAAAAAAAAAAAGTAGGAGATGAAGCTGGAAAGATAGCTGATGGCCAGATAATAAAGAACTTCAGTACAAAAGATCTCAGCTTAGATTGGTAGACATTAAAAGGTCTAAAGCAAGCTTAGATTGGTAGCCATTAAAAGGTCTATAGCAAGGCCCTAAAGCAATCAGAACTGTTTTAGAAACATCTGTAATGGCTTTGAGGAATATGGTATTGAAACAATGTCTCTTAAGAGCTGAATGGAGGGGTATGTGCCCTGAGTGTGAGAGGGAAGAAAGAAAAAAGGGAGCGGTATATTGAAATAATACCAGCTTATAAAGTAATCTGTGCTAGAAACAAGAAGAAATGAGGGACCGAAATGTGCAAGTAAGGGTGCTTATTCCAAAACAGAAGCCAAAAGGACTGATGAGAAGAACAAAGGAGCAAAAGCTATCTAAAACCTAACCACAGTAGTCAGAATCCTGTATAAGAATAAAAGTAGCGCGTTCAATGTAGGCATGGACCCTGATGTAACTAACTGTTCAAGTACAGCAAGAATGAACAGGAAAACACAAAGAGAGGGGAGGTAGAGGGTAGCCTCTATCCTATTAGATGGTAGGTAGAAAGGAAGAACTGAAAATGTCTGATCTTAAAATGTTATGTAAATGGAGGTATTACGGTTTTGTTAGCTTAGATATGGAGCACTACTACATCAGGATGCAGATTTGAGGGAGGAAAACAGGTACAGTTTTGAATATGCTGAATATGGGAACCTGTACAGTGTCCAGTTTGAAATGAAGTTCATAAAGAGGTCTATGCCTCACAAAGATTTGACAATCAGGGATAAAAATATATGTTTATAAAAAATAAAAAAAAATTTAAAAAAAGATTTGACAATCATAAGTCAAACAGATAGAAGTAGAAACCATGGGGAAAGAGGTCATCTACAGAGTCACTTCAAGGTGAGAAGAGGGCCAAGGGCAGTGCTGTGGAGGTTATTTACTTTCAGAGGAAGGACAGCCAAGAGATAAAAAAGGAGATTCAGAAAGAATAGTAAGAAAAATAGGTAGAAAAAGGAGGGAGCTAGAGATAAGTAACAATGATAGACAACACTTCTACAATATGACTATCACAGGTCAGTCTCTGTTGTAAGCATTTATCTACATCAACTCATTTAATGCTAATCATAACCCTATAGATGGATACTACAAGTATCCTCATCTTATAAGTGATGAAATAGAGAGGCTAAGTAATTTGCTAAAAGCCACACAACTAATAGATGGTAGATATGGAGTATGAGCATAGGCAGTCTCTCCTTGGACAAGAGTATATCAAAGAAAAGAGAGGCCAACAGTGTCAGACATTGCTAAGGAGAGTAAGATTTGAGGTCCTCATATTTGGAATTAGGAGTTCACAGAGAGAGGCATAAATCATTATAAAGTGAGTTAAAAATTTCATGAGAAGTGAAGAGACAAACCCCAGTAGAAAATTTTTATAAACTGTGTATCTCATGAGGGACTATTTGGCACATATAAAGAACTATTACAATTATTTAATTTTAAAACAACCCCAATTTTAAAAATTGGGCAAAGGCTTGGAATGGACAGTTCTCCAAAGATACACAAATGGCTGAAAAGCACATGAAAAGATGCTTGGCATCATTAACCATCAGAGAAATGCAAATCAAAACCACAAGGAGGTACTACTCCACACCCACTAGGAGAGCTATAATCAAAGAGTCAGATAATAACATGTGTTGGTAAGGAGGTAGAGAAATTGAAACACTTGTAACACTGCTAGTGGGAGTATTCCTTTGGAAAAGTTTGGCATTTCCTCAAATGGTTAAACACAAACTGTATGAACCTGCAATTCAACTCTTAGGTATATATCCAAGAGACGTGAAAACATGTCCGTCAAAATACTCTACATGAATGTTTATTTATAATATCCCCCAAACAGAAATAACACAAATGTCCAAGTACAGAGTAAATTATATATGCCATATCCCTATAATGAAATAGTTGGCAATAAAAAGGAATGATGTATTAATACATGCTGCAACATAGACAAACCTTGAAAACACCATGCTAAATAAAAGAAACCAATCACAAAGAACCACATACATATTGTAAGCTTCTGTTTGTGTGAATTGTCCATACAGGCAATCTACAGAAACAGAAAGTAGATTACAGGTTGGGTAGGGCCAATGGGGAAAGAGTGGGGAGGTTTGGGGAGTGGTGGCTGAGTGGTGTAGAGTTTCTTTTTGGTGTAATGAAAATGTGCAACCATCACCATAGGCAACTTTCAAATAACTCTGAGAGCATGCTAAAAGCTCTGAATTGTACACCTTAATTTAAATTAGTGTACGGTATGTAAAATACATCTGGACAAAGCTGTTTTAAAAAGATAGTTGGAAACGAAGCAGAAGACAGGAATGCTTGAGCACGGAGATAAGGTCGAAGAAAGACTGGGGGAAACCTGAATAGGTTTTACTGAGAGAAGTCAGTGGAAACACACACACACACACACACACACACACACACACACAAAAGCATCAGGGATTAAGAAAAATCCTAACGGGGATGGAGGAAGAAAACCGAAAAACAGGGACAGCAAAGATAGAGCTAACTGGTGTAAAAGTAAATTGAGAGTTCATACTTGAAGGAACCCATTTTTCACAGAAATAGAAGAAAGGGAAGTAAATACTTCCCTGTCTGTGGCTGAATATAAAGATGAAGGATAGAGTAAGAAGTCCAAAAAAGTAGTAGAAGTTAGAAAAGTTACTGACAAGAAAAGGAAAAGAAAGCAACAGATAAAAACCTTATGTAGAACTAAGTGGAGTGAGATTAGAAATAAACTTTAATGGTGTGAGTATGTGTGATTATAGGATATTTTTGGCTAGACTGGTCAGGCCAGTTTATACACTGAGATGCCAGGTGACTGGGCTGTTTTGGGGTTGAAGGTTGCTGAAGAGTCTAGTGAAATGCTTGATCATAAAATCCCATTGAGTGGGAAAGGTAATTAAATGAAAAGATGATGGATGTTTCAAAGGAAGAACTGGATTTAATGACTGAATAAATATGAAAGACAAAGGAGGAGAATTTCTAATTCATATGTCTGAAAGAAATGACAACTAAATGACCAAAAAAGAGTTCTTGGAGAGGAACAGGCAAAAGAAAGATGATGAATTACTCAAAAATATATCATAAGGTTTAGATTGAGGAAGGTTCTTAGGAAAATAAACCTGTCATTTTTTTTTTAAGATTTTATTTATTTATTTGACAGAAAGAGAGAGATCCCAAGTAGAGAGAGAGGCAGGAGAGAAGGCAGAGAGAGAGGAAGAAGCAGGCTCCCCAAGGAGCAGAGAGCCTGAGGCTCTGAGCCAAGGCAGAGGCTTTAACCCACTGAGCCACCCAGGTGCCCCAAACTTGTCATTTTAAAGAGAAACAGGAATCAAGTGAGGCCCAGAGAAGTTAAATGACTTTGATAAAGTCTCAAAGTACCAACCGAAGATCAAAAATGATTTCAAACTCCAAGCCATCCTACTGCATCACAGAACCTCCCTAATATCTGGAGTTTGACATGATACAGGACATATAAATGGTAATGCTTCCCGAGGAGATTCAATGGCACTAAAAAATTGGGTTTGAATTTCTAGGTTTATTTCAGATGATAGTGGGGAAATATGATTCAGGAACAAAATGAATGACAGGAGAAGCCAATATGAGGTAAAACATTTGCTCTGGTAACCCACATGGAGATAATCAAGAGTTGGATGTAGAATGATATAAGCACCTTAAAATATTCTAATGTGAGAACATTTAATGCTTCAAAATCCTCTCAGTGTTACTTGGCAATATAGATGCTAGGACATATAAATTTATTATGGCTTAGAATTTTTAACATTAAGAGCTTTTGCTTACTTTTAAGGTTCTTTTTAGGTTACAGAAATATGAAATACTGAATTGAAGTCTGATTAGGTCTCTTTTAAGGGGCTAGATATTTGCCTTACCTTTACTACCTTGTAGTCACACAAGTATTCCACCTCATAATTGTTTAGATTCCTTTTGGTGATTCCAATCGATTTACATGTGAGTTTTTCTTTTCTACATAATTCCTGAAGAGTATCAAGTGAAACTAGGCAAGGCACACACCAAGCTACAATAAGAAAATAGAATTCTTTACTAATGAAGTAGCTACTCAATTAAAGCAAAAAAAAAAAAAAAAAAAAAAAAAAGGAAAAACTTAAGACCTCTATATCCCACCCTTCAACTGGCAATTTTATAGGACTGAAAATTCATATGACAAGAAACCATTTACGTGCCTTCAAGAAAAAGTTAAGCATTAAGCAACAACTATTTTGGTAAACTGATCTTCTTGGATTTTTTTCCATAGGTCTCTATCCTACTATGCTTAATGTAAATTAATTTCTACTAAACCACCTGAACAAAAAGTTTCAGGTCTGTAAGCTTTCTTAAAATTACATATAGATGCAAAGGTCAACAGAGATAAGGTTTTTACCTTTTCCATTATATTCTGCATAGAATACAAAGAATATAATTGGTTTTAATAAAATGTAGATCTCTAAGGCAAACTTATTAAAAATAAATATATTTTAAAACATCCTTACAAGTTATTAAAAACAACTTTCTCCCTTTCTCTTAGTTGGTCAATAAGAAATGAAATCTAATTGAAATATAACTCTATAGTATCATAGTTTTACATCACATGCCCTACTTTTCCCATTCCAGAATGAAGGAAATTTTAACTTTATTATTTTGCCTATGCTGTATTATTATCAAGGTAAATGAGCCCAAGAATTATAACAAATAATGAAGAATTTATTTTCATAATACTCATTTCCTGTATTGTTTTTAAAGCCAAGATTTATAAAACAGAGTAATCAATTTACATAATCCATATACCCAATTAAAAAAAAAAATCAGACACACTCATACTTAACCTTAGAGCCAGTAACTAAATATGCTGAAGATTTTTACTTACAAATTTCTGTAAACAATATGCTACCATATGGCATATAAAATATGTTACCGCAAACTGATGTTTAGAAATATGTAATAAAGTTGGTTTTATTGCTAGTGTTATGGTAAGCACTCCAGAGAATCAAGGGTCCTCTGCCCCAGCCTTTGCTATCTGCCTACCTGACGTTAGTGATATTTCCATCTTTCCAGATTTCGGATTCACTGAAAAAATGTATGGGTGGGAGTTAAGTGGAATTAAACAAACAAAATCTACCAGTAAATTCAAGCTTTACTTGGTAGCTCTCCAAGGTAGCTCTGATAACCTTTTGTTTTGAGGTAAATTTCGAAGGAAGAGGGAACACACGGCAGCTTACTATATCCTTCCCTCACCCTTCCCAACTCATACTGGGGCTTCATTGTCAGAAACCTTGAAGCACGATTTCCACCACCTCGCTTTCCACAAAAGATTCATAATTCTAGACTACAAAAATGAAAGGTATTTTCTCAAAAAAAAAAAATTGGGGGGAGTGACTGCTTACTGTGGAGTAGTGAGTGGTTTGGGTGTAGGAGAGTGGTGTAACAGAAATGACCACTTAAAATGCCTTCCATTTAAAAAAACTTCGGGATGCTTTGTGTAAAGTTACCCTCACTATGCTGATCTCGGGCAAAAGAGGTTCCTTTTGGATATCACCCAAGCTGTGTATGTCTTGTTGTCGCTACCATTTTATCCAGTTTAACCTGAGGTTCAAGACAAGCCTGAACAGAAACGCTATTTTTGAGAAAAAGACTGTAACATAAAAAACCACAAACCCTTGGTTAACAATTCCGATGATCTATAATGATGTATAAGATAATTCATTTGGAAGATTAAACATTTCATTACCACTACAAAAACCTTACACTAGGTTCCCACTAACCTCTAGCGGAAGAAAAGTTTGGGGATAACGAGCTCATAATCTAGGTGGAGAGCAGTGCAAGCAAACACTTTAAATTCTAGAATGCCTTGAAAATTCCAGTCTTTCAGGGGGTGCGCGCGGCAGGCAGGAGCGCACACACAAGCACTACACGCTAGGTATCTAATTCTCTGGCGTCCGCATAAGTAACACCCAAGTTCCCGGTGGGTATAAAAATTACCTTAAGCCAGAGGCTACGTCTTCAAACACCCACTTACTGGGATATTCTCCGACGGGGAATTTACCCTTCTAGTGCGTCCATACTGAGGCGTATGCTCACTTATTTCCTGAGGGTTCACACTTCAGCCCCAATTTCTTTCTTCCTCTGATACTGAGGTCACATTTACACCACCGGGTCCTTCCCGCTCCCCGGTTAAAAAGCCAGCGCGAACACAAAACGTCCCGCCCAAACCACCACAAAGGAGTAAACCACACGCGTGCCCACAGGCCCTCGAGCACCCCCCCGGGGATTACCAGGAGCAGCGGCGGCCGCCCGAATACCTCCACACGGCGACCAGGCGGGGAGGGGCCTCCGGCCCAACGGGCAGCGGGGGCCGGGCCACAGGACCTCCGCGGAGCGAGAGACAGCCGACCTCAGAGCAGGGCGCGCGGACCGGGCCCCGCCGAAGCCAGGCGCAGGAGGAGACTGCGGGGAGCGAGCGGGCCGTGCCGTGAGAAGGGTCAGGGACCGGGGGAAGGGTGAAGCCCGCGGGGCGCCTTTAGGGGCCAAGGTGTCAGCCGAGTGGAAGGCGGCGTTTCGCCGCGTCGCGCTCTGGCGGCCCCACGGATCCCGGCCCCGCTTCCTGGGCCTTGGGAGTTTGCCTGGAGAACGGGGGATATTGAGGAGTGCCGCTCTCCAGCCCTCACCTCCTCGCGCCTCGGCCCCGGCCGCCGCCATCTTGAAGAGCTTTCATTCAAACTGGCGCGGTCTGACGGGATAGCTCAGCTGGCTTGACGCCCCGCCCCTGCCCGACCTGCGCGGGAGTCGGGGGGCCGGGGCTGGGGGCTGGAATCTGCGACGCGTCCTGACGTCACCGGAGACCGACCCCGGCCGCAGCGGCGAGCGCGCATGCGCCCCAAGCCCCATCCCTACGCGCGGGAGGGCTAGGGAGCCGCATGCGGGGGTTGGGGGGGTGGGGCGCGCCCGCAGTCCCGGCCAAGCGGCGCAATCTGAGTTAGCAGCCAGCCTACCTCGACCGGGTGGTGTAACTCCTAATTCGGGAGTGTACATATGCATCAGGCCTTCCCACGCTTTGTAGTTCTTCCACGTCATACAAAAATCCAAAATGTAGAGCGGAGCTGTATGGTGCAGAGTAGATTTACCTCCCATGCCTGTTCTTCAGCCACCTGAGCCCCTAGATCAAAGGTTCTCAAAATTGGTTGCATGTTGGGATCACTTGGAAAGGTTGTTTTTTGGTCCCACTCGCTGATATTGATTTAATTGGTATGGGGTGTGACATGAGCTTTGGAATTTTTTAGAGCTCCCCAGGTGATTGTAGTATGCAGCAGTTTGAAACCACCAGTCTCCATCTGTGCTTTTCACACTTGAATGGCCATAGGAATCATCTGGGGATCTTGTTAAAATGCAGATTCAATTTAGGTAGGTCTGGGCTGGGATCTGAGGTTCTGCCGTTTCTCACTAACTCTTCGCCTGATGCTTTTTGGTGGGGGCTGGGGGGAGGGCAGGGTCCAGCGGAAGGGAAGTTTGCTAGCAAGGCTGCAGGACGCCGGGTCTCTGCTGGACAACTGCCTAAACTCCTAACAGTCTCCCCACCCCCCACCGCCCCGCCCCCATCCACTCTTCACACCGCTTCCATGGTGATTGTTCTAAACAGTCTAACCCAGAAATCTTAGAAGAATCAATTGGGAAACCCTGTGTAGAAAGCCGTTTGACATTGACCAAGGATTTTGGTAATATTTTGGACAAAAATTACAAAAATCTTTCAAAACATCATGTATAAATTTGGAGCACTGTAAACACAGAACATTGAAGAAATTAGTTTGATTCCATTGTGAAATACTGTCTAGCCACTTAAAAAGATGTTTATGAAGCCTTTAGTTTCATGGGGGAATGTTTAACATGTTAAGCAAAAAAGCAACAACAAAAACCTATAAAAGTTTCAACTACATAAAAAGGCATAGGAAGATAAATGTAAAATCTTTGGGGGGTGATTTCCTTTTTGATTTCTCTTTACATATTTAACCATTTTCTATAGTGAGCATCTTATTACCTTGGCAATAAGGAATAAAAAATCCTATCCAACCCTATTGTCTGGAAGCCCTATTGTGGCATAGTGGTTCCTGTCCACATCTCAGGCCTCACTGCTCATCATTGTTCCTTCTTAATTTGTGAGTTCCTCAAATATTCCCTGCTCCGTGTTCCCAGGACTTCTTCAATTCTGCTCTTGCTGCTAGAAAATGCCTACTTTGCCCCATCTTTGCCAGGACTACTCCTAGATACCCTTTAAGACTTAGATGCAGCTTCACTGCCTTCCTCCCCTCCCCAAGTGTATTCACTGCCAGTCCTATATGTTCTTAGAACAACCCAGGAATATCTATCTTTAACTTTAAAAAAAATATATTTTACTTATTTATTTGACAGAGATCGCAAGTAGGCGGGGAGGCAGGCAGAGAGAGAGGAAGGGAAGCTGAGCAAAAAGCCTGATGCGGAGCTCAATCCCAGGACCCTGAGATCATGACCTGAGCCGAAGATAGGCTTTAACCCACTGACCCACCCAGGCACCCCTATCCTTAGCTTCTTTGTTGGTTTTTCTTTTACCTTATTGAGCTCTACACCTCACCTCTACACTGACTTCTCTTCACTCCCTTTATGTAGCCTAAAGGCTGAGGTTCCTCAGGACTTGGCCCCCAAGACATCTCTCTTAGGCTCTCTCCCTAAGGGACTGCCTCAGTTCCCATGGGTTTATATATCATTTTTATGCTAAAGCTTCCAAACATTTTGTCTCCAGCCTTGACCTCTTCCTTGAATTCCAGATCTGAATATCCACAGTGCCTAGCTGACATATTCTCTTAGGTGTTGCACAAACATCTCAAACTGATCACACTCGTAAGAGTGCCCTTCATTTTTACCTGCAGACCTGCCTGGTCCTCTCCACTGCAGGTATCCCCACACTCTCTCATTTCACTACACTGGCACAACCATCAACTCAGGGGTCCAAGAAGGAAATCTAGGTGTCATCTTGATTTCCTCTCTCCTCATCCCATAATTTCATTAGCAATTTGTGTCAATGCTATGTCCAAAATATACCTTCCTACCGCCTCCTTTCTCCATTGCTGCTGCTATGCCCTTAGTAGAGGCACCATTTCTAACCTGCAGTCCTACAAAAGTCTGCCTGGCTTCACTTCCACTATTGCTTCTCCTCCAATCCATTTTCCATGCAGCTCAAAGAGTCACCTTAAACATAAAGTGGGGCATGTCCTTCTCCTGCTTTAAATACTTCCTGGAGTACATAGAATAAAATCCAAACCTTCTGCTAGCTTCCTAGGCCTTAAGTGATTGGAACCCTAACGCCCTGACCTGACTTTGTGCCACTCTCCTCTGTACTCACTCTTCTCTAGGCTCTTTTCCACCCATTCAGAATCTTTTATGGTGTATCTCCTATGTGCCAGACAATGTATGAGGTGCTTAAAGTATACAGGAAAGAAAAAGACCCTGTGTGCAGAGGGCTTATGTCCTAGTAGGAGGAGCAGATTATAAGCAAGTAAATAAATATCTTAAGGCAACTCTAAATTACTTCGTGGAGAAGTGCTTGAGTCTCCACTTGTTCCATTTCTTCAGAGGCCTCTCCGGGTCACCCTAACATAGGTACTTCTAGTCTTCCATTCTTTCTCCTTGGCACCAAATGCACTTCCCAACATTTGCAGTTATCTTGTCTGTTTTTTTGGGTCTTGATCAGTTTCAGCAAAAATTTACAGAATAAATTGGACTCTTTTGTAGATCAACTGTTTTGTCTTTCGTCTTTAACCCCACTAATTCCAGGGGACAGATAAGACCTTGTCTCTTCAACAGGTACTACTGTGTAACTAAGTGAAGCAGCAACTCTCAAAGTATGGTATGGAGACCCAAGACCCTTCATAAGTTCAAAACTTTTCATAATAATACCAAAATATTTTCTGACTTCTTTACTTTCCTCTTGCAAGTATAGAGTGAAGTTTTTCAGAGGATACACAAGTTGGATATTACAACAAATTTAAAGAAACAGAACACAGCTATCTTCTCAAGGCAGACATTAAAGAGATTTGAAAAACATTAAACATTCCACACTTAATACTAAATCTTTGTTTTTGAAAAGTTACCTTTCATAAAAATGTTACTTAACATATAATTTTTTTATTTAAAAAAATGAGTGATTTTGAAAATCTCTGGGTTTTAGGACTAACCCAATGGAGGGTAACATTTTTCATAACATTCAGGAGATGAGGGGGAAACGTACTACTGTAATCCACAGCTGTAACTCAGGAAGGTTAGTTCTAGAAAGTTCTCTCCAATCTTCTCCATGGCCTGGCTTCTGAGGATGGTTCTGATTTTCCCTGAAAAACCAGAGCCATGCCAGACCCTTGGCCCCCAAAGTTATCGTTGTATCTCCCAACATGCCCAGCAAAAAAAAGCTCAGAATCATAGCAAAAGTTCACATAGGAAAGAGGAAGGGAAAATACGAGTCAAAGGACCTACAAGTTAAAAAAGGAAGGAGGCTGGTTCAGCAGACAAGGAGGTGCAGGAGTGATGGGGAAATCAGAGACACATACATATATATATATTGAACTAATATAGGGGTACCTGGGTGGCTCGGTCAGTTAAGCATCTGCCTTTAGCTCAGGTCATGATCCCAGGGTCCACGGATCAAGCCTTACACTGGGTTCCCTGCCATTGGAGAGGCTGCCTCTCCCTCTCCCTCTGCCTTTCCCCATCCCCGCTCATGCTCTCTCTCAGTCTCGCTCTATCTCAAATAAATAAGATCTTTAAACAAAAATAAAACCAATATAAATAAAAGCTCTTTAGATTCCCAATAATTTTTAAGAATGTAAAAGGGTCCTGAGACTAAAATGTTTGAGGATCTTGGTAAATCCTGGCTATAAATGGAGAGGGAAATCAAAGCCAGACACATATATCACTGGCCTCAAGGGAAACATACAGAAGTATGCCTCCACCCCCCAGTTTTTTCCCACAAAGACCCATGCAAACATGGTTTCTGGAGATCCATGGAGTGTCCCCTCTTTCATTTGAATGTTTTTTGGGAATAGAATGGACAATGTGAATTTAAATGAAATAATGCACAGAAAGTGTTTAGAATAATAAGCAACTAGGAAAATTGTTTAAAAAAAAGCACGGGTATTAGTTCAAAATTCACATTTACTGTCAGTTCTTGGATAAATTAACTTCTCTCAATCTGTTTCTCTTTGTACATGTAGAACACAAATAATAGAGGCTAGCTTACTCTCTGCATATTGCAACAACTCTTTAATTTTATAATGAATGTGTATCATTTTATAATTAGAAGAATGTTGAAGCTATTTTTACCTTGAAAAAGTAAAACACATATAAAAAGTTAATTGGCAAAATTTCCCCACATTCAGAAGAAAAAAACCTTGTCAGATGAGGATGCAGGACAATTTGGAGTACATTAGGCAACAGAGCACATTCGGTGACAGTTTCAAATTTGCTATGTTGGGGGAAAAAAATCATGCAAAGCTGACTAATAAAGCCAGAAGCAGAGGTATTCCTTTCTTCCTTTATTGCGTTTCTAAAGGAATCATAAAATATGCAAAAGATGTACTTACTGGCCATTGTCCTGTAGAATACAAAGAGGACTTATTTTTTCTTCCATATAATGCACTTATTAGATAGACACTGACTGAACACCTATGATGTTATGTGTTCTGGGACCTGGGACATTAAGAGTGTCTCTGCTCTCACAATACTCACTAATCTAGTGGAGATAGCAGTCAAGTTAAGTAAATTATTACACAGACATGGAAGGAAAGAAAACTCTTGAATAAATCCTTATGATATTTTATTCTACAGGTTTCATTAATCTACTTCAGGGGTTGGCAAACCTTTTCTGTAAAGAGCCAGACAGTAAATATTTTAAAGTTTGTGGGCCACAGAGTCTCTGTTGCAACTACTCACTGCCTTTACAGTGTGAAAGCAGCCACAAACAATACAGATACCAGTAGGCCTGGTGATATTCTCATAAAATTTTATTTACAAAAGTAGGAATGGCATACGACTGACACACTGGCGATGGCCAGTGCCTCATCTAGTTTAAAGAGCTAACAGTAACTATGAAATAAAATCCAAAAGCACTTTCTAAAGCATAACTGAAAGCTGTTCAACTAGTTGAGATGTTACTTTCCTATTTCCTAAAAACATTTAATTTGCATTTATTTATTTATTTGGTCTAAAAGTTTTCAATAACTGGAAAAGATCCTAAAAAATAACTAAGTACTCAGCCTTAATCAAAAGGGTATGCCTTTGAGTCTGCTTTGTGGACTCAGAATCATACCTGAATTCTTTTCGATTCTGTCAGTTATCTGATACAGAATAATCATGAAAAAATTTAAGTTTGGTTTCTGTATCTTTAGAAATAGAATATTACTGCCACAAAGCTCCATAAAAATAAACTATAATGAATAAAGCACACCCACAAAGCCTAAACAAGATAAAAACAGCACAAGTTTTAATTTTACCACTGGGTAAAGATACTTCCTCTTCTCAAGTCTCCTGGGAACCAAGGAGAGAAATGAATGGAAAATTCTCTCTTGATAATAGAATCTCATGTGCACTGCTCACTCTCTTTTCAATATATACAGATTAGTTGTCTTGTTTTAATGACTAAGCGTTTCATTAGTAATCCACAGAGTATCTCAATGCACTAATGAGTGTTCTCTGATAAACAGAATGTGGCTAGCCTTCTCTTCAAAATAAAAAAAGATCATTTCATTTCAAAAGATAAAATGTATTTGTTAGAGAGAAAAAGTCACACTAAACAAAATTGTAAAAAGGAAAAGTGAAAGTGCCACCCTAAAATATTTCTGTCCATAAAAAGGCCACTGTTACAAGTTTGGTGGGCAGCCCTCTAGACTTTTGTTTTCTATGCTTGTCACACACATATCTATGCATAGTTGTTGAGTTTGTGAATTTTTTTTCTTTTAAAGCAAAAATTGTTTCTTACTTTGCACATGACTCTCCAATTTTATTTAATATCAAACACTTGTAAATTGTTCCTAGTTCATTATCTAGTAAGAATTAATGAGACTTCTTCAAATTTAAAGTTATAGAACAAAATTTAAAAAACATTGTTAAATTTCCAGTAAAATTTCCTTCGATTCACTCAATTTAATTCTAAATAGCTTCATGACAGAAAAAGTTCCTTATATTTCCCACTAATAAAGGACCTTGTACTTCCCATCTTAAATGGAAAACAAAAAAAGGTTGCAGCACTTACTAATATATTGTATTTTAATAGAAACATATACAATTCATTCAAAAAGTATTTTAATATAAACATAACTTTTAAACAAAACCAAAGAATATTGATAGTCTAGTTCTAAAAAAAACTCCGGGTTTCTCTAGAGCACTAAGATGTCACTTCAATAGAGATTGCTTCACATTTTCCAGTCTCTTGATCTGTGCATGTCACATGTAAAGATCCATCCCTAAACAAACAAAGTATAACATTTCATCAGCTCATTTCATAAAAGCAAAAAGTTCTTAAGAAATAATTCAAAGACTTAGCATAAACGAGATGATTTTAATTTTTGAAAGAAGAGTATTAAGATAAAGAAGAAACACAATTTCAGTGTCTAACTTTGTGTCACATGCTGTAATTAGATAGCTGATCTTAAAAATTTCTTTCTAGACCACTGACACAGAAGTTGTATTCCTTGAAAACCAGGATGAAGATCTCAAGTTTAAGACTTTATGCACTCTGAACATGAATCATGCCATCTTTAAGCCTAGGCCAAGGCAAACCCACGCTAATGAATTTGACATTCTTGCTAAGTATGGTTATAGAATGAATGGTCTCTAAAGTTAATTTGGAAATGATTTACTTGCAAGACACAGTCTTCTGGATGGCCAGTTGTTAATACAGTGGTAATAGCTGGATTTAATTAGTAACATATATCCTAGAGCTTTTCTGTAGCAATACCAAAATAAACTTATCCTTTCACAGGATAAATAATATCAACATAAACCTTAGAAGATTATATTTAAGACTGATAAAAATTGTATCTCAAACTTCATGGACCAGTTTTTTACACTGACCACACCAAAATAATTAGAGTTCATAAAAAATGAAGAATGCAAATAATTTGAGATACACTTTCTTTGTAAAATATAGCAATTTTATAGAACAAAAAATGTAATTCACTGACAAAACCTTTACAAGCTTTAATATCAGGTTTTCCTAGAATAGCAATGTGTGAAGAAATCAATAAACTAACAAAAAAGGTCAAGTCTCACGGTGAATTTTTGAAACATCAGGAATAGTTTAATTTTATACCTTTTCATTGTAAGAACAGCTAATATATCGCGTAATCCATTTTCTTTTTTATCTAGATCCTGGAGTACAACCTGTTTATGCAAAAATAATATAAAGATGGTTCAGTACTTTGATATATTAGTAGACTGATGCACTAGTTATTCCAATGGACCAAATCTTACTTACTGAAACTTTTTAAAATAGGGCAGTTTTCAATGACCAGAATCAGAGAATAGGATTAAGCTTTCTTAACTATGAAACTTTGCCTCTAGAAGGAGAGCATATAAGTAATAGATTTGTTCCTCTTAAACATCATATCCTAGGTTATGAAGTATACTCTGTCTCAGAAAATAAAGATTGCTTTTCTTTTTGGTAATTAAGCCATTACCAGTAACATATACCTTGGAAAACCAATTTAAGGAAACACATGACAAATACTTTTGAACAACTAAGATTATATTTGTACATAAGAAATATTAATGAATTTACCAAAAAATTATTTAGTTTCCTAAAGAAAAGTATACCAATAAACCAAGTTTGGAAGTGACTTTTCAGATTTTTCTAGTATCAAGTCTATGACTCTAGGGAAGCACTAAGTACCTTGGTTTACTCATTTGTAAAACACAGAGATTAGAATAGGTGGGATCTTTACAAGAGTAGCTCCCAAATTCAGTATTAGTTGACTAACTCTTCTCCTTTTGGCATCTGTAACTTAGGATATAGGGACAGTAGCTGCAGCAGAGTCTTGGAGCAGTGTATGAGGAGAAAAGGTAATAAATGTACAAGAGAGAGAAGCTAAGGGAATACTAAGACAGCCAAGTGAGTTTAGAAATACAGTACACAGAAAAGTGCTTATATAGTAATCCACGACAGAAACATCTGGAGGAGCTTGTAAAAACTTTACTAGTTGAAGGGGCCCTATTCCCCTAGATTCTAAGATGTTTGAGGTAGAGTCCAGATAGGTTTTGTATGTGTGTTTTCATTATCCTTTTGTTGAATAAGAAAACAGATACAAAGCTAAAGATACTATGGATTCCCTTTGCTTACCTACATTTGTTTTATTTTCACTGTAAAAGTATTTCATGCTCATGTCCTATGCTATTTGTTAAAACTTCAGTACAAAGTGTTAAAAAGTAAAAAACAAACATCCTTTTGGTACCTTCAAATCTACCCACTGTTAAGTATCCTAAATATATATATATATTTTTAAAGATTTTATTTATTTATTTGACAGAGGGAGAGGGATCACAAGGAGGCAGAGAGGCAGGCAGAGAGGTGGGGGGGGCAGGAAGCAGGCTCCCTGCCGAGCACAGAGCCCGATGCGGGGCTTGATCCCAGGACCCTCAGATCATGACCTGAGCGGAAGGTAGAGGCTTAACCCACTGAGCCACCCAGGCACCCCAATATATTTCTAATACCTACAGATATTTTCTGTATCTATGCATGGATATTTACATACCCACACCTACCAAAACACCACCTCCCTCACACACACCCAAGCTCTCAAACTTTTTATATAAACACAAATGACATCATACTGTAAATATGGCTCTATAGTCCCTGTATATGTGTTTTAATGTAATTATATTTCTTGGGCATGTTTCTAAGCAAATCAAGTGGCTCCACTTCATTTCTTTTAGAGGATGCAGAGGACTCTACAATATGAAATAGAAATGTGGTATTTTGAAAAAGTAAAGGTATCCTTTTTGAGAGACAACATGGTGTAATGGCAAGAGCAAGAGCCCAGAAGTAAAACCAACTGAGGATAAATCTTACCTCAACAAGGAAAATAAGGTACTTACTGCCATGAGCCTGTTTTTTTTTTTTAAAGATTTTATTTATTTATTTGACAGAGAGAGATCACAAGTAGGCAGAGAGGCAGGCAGAGAGAGAGGAAGAAGCAGGCTCCCTGCTGAGCAGAGAGCCCGACACGGGACTCGATCCCAGGACCCTGAGATCATGACCTGAGCCGAAGGCAGTGGCTTAACCCACTGAGCCACCCAGGTGCCCCCATGAGCCTGTTTTTTAATCATCTATGAAATGGTCATAATAACGTCTACCTCATGGCACTCTGATGCCTTTGTAAGTTGCCTGGTTTAGCTCCTGGCATTAGCAAACCAAAAACTGTCATTTCCCCTGCTACTTACATTTTACCAAGGAGAGTCAAGAGCACAAGACAAACAGAAAAAAAAACAAAAACAAAAACAAAAACAAAACCCACATTGTCTTTTGTTTTTGCTTTCCTGTAACTCTTTCAAATTAAAATTGCTTATTCCTGGGACGCCTGGGTGGCTCAGTTGGTTAAGCAGCTGCCTTCAGCTCAGGTCATGATCCCAGCGCCCTGGGATCGAGTCCCACATCGGGCTCCTTGCTCAGCAGGGAGCCTGCTTCTCCCTCTGCCTCTGCTTGCCATTCTGTCTGCCTGTGCTTGCTCTCTCCCCCTCTCTCTCTCTGATAAATAAATAGAATCTTTAAAAAAAAAACCTTTAAAATTGCTTATTCCTTCTTTTATAAGTTAGAAGTAATCCATTCATACAAATGTGTTAAATAGGTATCTTATAAACATTTTATATTGATATTAAACTGAGTCTAATGAAGAAAGAAAAGCTAAACAGTCTCACATGACTAATAAATTGCCCAAATTATGTATTCACCTGTGCGAACTTGTCTTCCTCTTTTGCAGAGTTTTTTCCCTCAGACTCATAGAGTTCAAGGCATACTGAAGATAATCTTCCAGGGGCCTGTAATGTGTGTTGTCTTCGAGCTGGCAAAGGAGTCCCTGATGGGAATAATACTGTGAAACTGTTGGCTCCTGATTCATCGACTCCCTAATAAGCAGAAAAATAATATGCATATCCTCTGATATTTATCATTACAATTATAAAGTCACTCCTATTATAAATATAATACTTAATCCTTGTTGATCATCTAGAAACTACAGATAGGCAAAGGAAGCAAATGTGATCCTTGATCCCAACTTACTTCATTTAAAAATAAATTGAAACGTATCTCTCTATCTGTATTTGAAGCTTATGATTAAAAAAATTTTTTTTAAAAAGATTTTATTCATTTCTTTGACAGAGAGAGAGACATAGTGAGAGAGGGAACACAATCAAGGGGAGAGGGAGAGGGAAAATGAGGCTTCCCACTGAGGAGGGAGCCTGATCCTGCGATCATGACCTAAGCATATGCCTAACAACTGAGCCACCCAGGTGCCCTTATGATTAAAATTATAAGAAATTAATATGTTAGATAAATATTAACTGAAAGAAAACAAGAGACTCATTAAACGCAAAATTATAAATCTCAATTTAAAATTTTTACCAATATACAAATTTTCATTGTAAAACCATGGTATGTATAAAAACTTATGACAAGGGCGCCTGGGTGGCTCAGTGGGTTAAGCCGCTGCCTTCGGCTCAGGTCATGATCTCAGGGTCCTGGGATCGAGCCCCACATCGGGCTCTCTGCTCAGCAGGGAGCCTGCTTCCTCCTCTCTCTCTCTGCCTGCCTCTCTGCCTACTTGTGATCTCTCTCTGTCAAATAAAAAAAAAAAAAATCTTAAAAAAAAAAACTTATGACAATAAGTTTATGCTACTTTTATGGAAAAGTAAAGAAAAGCTAAACCTACCTTAACTAAAATATCTTTGGCTGAACACTCTATCTTAAGTGAGTCTTCCACTAAAAGATTTTCTTTCCCAATAAGAATCCCTGCTTCAATAGCTGCACCAATAGGGATGACCTCATCAGGAGGGATAGAATTCAGAAGCTCAACCGTTGGGAAGAGATCTTTAATCAGTTGTTGTAGCCTTGGCATTCGAGAAGACCCTCCACAAAGAACAACCTAGAAAATAAAAATAATTTTCAGTTTTTTACTTTTAGAACAATGGCTGTTTCTCAAAATCAAGTATTAAAAGTTCGGCCATCTTTACCCATGTAATGATAAAATACAAGAAGCCCTATTGTAACATTATTTTATGTTGTACTTACCATATATATAAAATATATATATTTAACACATTTTAAGTATTTAACATATTCTTTACTCATAAAAACAAAATTTAAAATGAAGAGATCTTACCACACGGTAGAAAATACAATACACGAACAATGTGGCTTATGATTAATACTGGGCATATGCAGCTTAACCATAAACAGGCATCTGAATAGGAAATATATTAATACTTTATACTATTCCAACACTTCTAAAAGAAATGTTTACATACATCCTATGGCATTTTTATGACAAATATAAGCAATCTCACTATGTGAAAACTATGCCACAGATTTTTATCTTCACCATGGAAGAACACTCAATTTTCTGAGGAAAAAGATGTTTTACAAAACTACATTTTAAGCTCTTGGTCCATCTAGTTAAATATCTTGTCTCTGAAGAATTTCATATAAAACTACTCCTTTACTAGCTTATCCACACAAGTGCCCCAGCTTTTACAGCTGCCGCCTGAGGGACTGGGGCTCCAAATCACCTAGCTCTGATAGTTAAAAGTACTGGCATTCATGAGTTCCACAGGACTATCACAATGAGGCAGTTTTTAAATGGTTAAGGAGCACCCCCTGCCCAGTGGCTATATACCTATATGCCTGGGCTCAGCAGAGAGGGAGCCAGGCAAAAATGCCCATCTCCCAGTTTATCCCTGGAGGAGATTTGACTGCATACTTTCCCAGCTGCTGCCTGAGAGTCTGGCTTCCAATCAGCTTGTTTCTTCAATCCTCCTCTTTGGGACACTGATGGTCTTGGCATACTCTCAGCTACTGAGAGCCACTAAGAACAAAGATGGCAGCTTAGGCATACAGATTTGAGAGGCAACCAGAAGCTTGGGGCTGGGGTGATTGATAAAGTTAATTTCTTATGTCAGACCAGTGTGTCAAGACTGGAAGATGTGGTAGTTATATGTAATGCACAGAAACCAACATGGAGAGTCAACATATATATTCCAAACAAAATAACTTCTCAAAAACTGATCTTAATGAGGCAAAGGTAAGTGATTTTCCCAGTACAGTTTATAACAATAAGGCTGCTTGCTGGAGTCAGCAGAGTAATGTGTGAATAAAGAGAATCTCAACAGAGATATAGAAAATATTAAAAAAAAAAACCCCAAATCACAGAACTGAAGAATATAATAACTGAACTGAAAAATTCAGTAGAGAGGTTAAACAGCACATTTCATGAAGGAAAAGAAAGGTTCATAAACTCAGGACAGGACAGAGGAATTCATCTAAAGATAGGTGTAAAAAGAAAAAAGAATGAAAAAGAATTAAGATGGCTTAAGGAACTTATGGGACAGTAGTAAGTATACTAATGCACATACTATAGAAGTCCCAGAAAGAGAAGAGAAAAAAAGGGGCAGAATGCATATTAAAAGAAATAATGGTTAAAAATTACCTAACCTGGGGAAACAAACAGATATCCAGATCCAGTAAGCCCCAAAATTACCAAGTAAGATGTATAAAGAGACCTACACTGAGAAACATTGTAATTACAGTGTTAATGGGTCACGTGGGTGGATCAGTTGGTTAAGCATCCTTCTCGATTTCAGCTCAGGTCATGATCTCAGGATCATGAGACTGAGCCCGGCATCAGCCTCACGGCTGGGCATGGAGCCTACTTAAGATGCTCTCTCTCGGGGCACCTGGGTGGCTCAGTGGGTGGCTCAGTGGGTTAAAGCCTCTGCCTTCGGCTCAGGTCATGATCCCAGGGTCCTGGGATCAAGCCCCGCATCGGGCTCTCTGCTCAGCGGGGAGCCTGCTTCCTTTTCTCTCTCTCTGCCTGCTTCTCTGCCTACGTGTGATCTCTTGTCTGTCAAATAAATAAATAAAATCTTTAAAAAAAAATTCTCTCCCTTTCCCTATGCCCACCCACCTGCTCCCCTCTTAAAAAAAAAAAAAAAAAGCATCAAAAGTTAAAGACAGAATCTCAAAGACTGCAAGAGAAAAGCAACTTGTTACATACAAGTGACCCTCTCGTAAGATGATAAGCAGATATTCCAACAGAAATCTTACAAACTAGATGTGAGCTATCCTAACTGCTGAAAGAAAAAACCTGTCAGCCAAGAATACTCTACTCAAAGCTATCCTGCAGAACTGATGGAGAGATGTGTTTTACACACCAATGAAAGCTGATGGAGTTTACCAGACTGAGCAATGTTCAATGGAGTTCTTCAAGGATGCTAATTAGTAACTTGAAAACATATGAAACTGTAAAACTCACTGGTAAAGGTAAATATATACAGTTGACCCTTGAATAATTCAAAGGTCAAGGACACTTATTCCCTGCATAGTTGAAAATCCATGTATAATGTCTGACTACCCCAAAACTTAACTATTAATAGCCTACTGTTGACCAGAAGCCTTATCAATAACACAGTCAATAAACACATATTTTATATGTTATATGTAATATATACTGTATTCTTACAATAAAGTAAGCTAGAGAATAAAATGTCAAGAAAACCATAAAGAAAAGAAAATCCATTTAAAGTACTTTACTGTATTTATTGAAGAAAAAATCCATTTATGAGCAGATCTGTGCAATTCAACCTGTGTTGTTCACAGGTCAACTGTAGTTGAATTCAGAATACTCTAATATTGTAATAGTGGGGGTGAGCACTCTAACATAAAGGCTAAAAGAAAAAAAACATTAAAAATGATATAACTACAATAATTAATTAATGGATACACAAAACAAAAGACATAAATTGTGACATCAAAAACAAAATGTGAAAAAGAGGAGTGTAAAAATGTAGAGCTTTGGTATGTGTTCAAAGTTAAGCTGTATCGGTTTCAATTAGGCTATTATAAGATGTTTTATATAAGCTTCAT
The DNA here is from genome assembly GCF_022355385.1 of Mustela nigripes. Taxonomy (NCBI): domain Eukaryota; kingdom Metazoa; phylum Chordata; class Mammalia; order Carnivora; family Mustelidae; genus Mustela; species Mustela nigripes. The sequence goes on from NC_081562.1 coordinate 134,587,198, forward strand.
GGTAACCAAAAAGCAAAAACCAATAATAGATACAACAAAAGATAAAAAGAAAGATATCAAAGCACATTACTATGCAAAAAAATCAACAAATCACAAAGGAAGAAGGAATAAAGGAGCACATGAACTATAAAACCGAAAATTAGCAAAATGGTTAGAGTAAGTTTATGCTAATCAAAAATTATTTTTTGTACCCTAACAACAAATTATTGGAAAGAGAAATTAAGAAGACAATCCTATTCACAACAGCAAAAAAAGAATAAAAGACTTAGGAATAAATTTAACCAAGGAGGTGAATGATTTATACACTAAAAGCTATAAGATATTGATGAAAGAAATTGAAGAAGACATGAGTAAGTTGAAAGATATTCCATGTTCTTGTAATGGAAAAATTAATTTTGTTGAAATGCCCATACTACCCAAAGTGATCTAGAGATTCAATGCAATCCTATCAAAATTCCAATAGCATTTCTCACAGAAACAGGAAAGACAATCCTAAAATCTATATTGAACCACAAAAGACCCAAACAGCCAAGCAATCATTAGAAAGAACAAAGTTGGAGCATCATGCTTACCGATTTCAAAACGTATTACAAAGCTATAATAATCAGAACAGAATGGTACTGGCACAGAAGCAGACACAAAGATCAACAGAACGGAGAGCCCAGAAAAAAGCCCATGCTTAAATGGTCAATTAACTTTCAATGAAGGAACCAAGAATATACAACATGACCCTGAGATCATATAAGGACAATCTCCTTAGTAAGTGGTGTGGGCGAAAGTGGATATCCACAGGCAAAAGAATAAAACTGTATCCTTATGTTATACCATATACACAAATTAACTCAAACTGAAGACTTGAATTAAGACCCAAAACTATAAAACTCCTAGAACAAAACAGGGGGTAAAGCTCCTTGACATTATTAGTCTTAGTAGTGAATTTTTTTGCATTTGACGCCCAAAGCAAAAACAATAAAACCAAAGATAAATAACAGTAAACTAAAAAGTTACTGAACAACAAAGGAAACCATCACCAACGTGGAAAGGCAACCTGGAAAAGGGGAAAAAATATTTTCAAACCACATATCTGAAAAGGGGTTAATATGCAAAATATACAAGGAAGTCATAAACTCAAAAGCAAAAAAACCGAACAACCTAATTAAAAAGTGGGTAAAGGACTTAAATAGACATTTTTCTGAAGAAGATATACAGGTGGCTAACAGACACATGCAAAGATGCTCAACATCACTCATCATAAGGCAAATGCAAATCAAAACCACAATGAGATGTCACCTCACCCTTGTTAGGGTGGCTCTCATCAAAAACACAAAAGAGAACACATATTGGCAAAAATATAGACGAAAGGGAACCCTTGTACACTGCTGGGAATGTGAAATAATAGAGCCACTATGGAAAACAGTACGGAAATTCGTCAAGACATTAAAAATAGAATTGCCATATGATCCAGCAATCCCATTTCTGAGTATATATTCAAAAGAAATGAAGTCACTATCTCAAAGAGGTATGTGTATGCTCATGTTCATTATAGCATTATTCACAATACCCAACATATGAAAATATCCTAAGTGTCTGTTGATGGATGAATGGATGAAGATGTGGCATATGCATATAGACACAATGCAATATTATTCAGTCTTAAAAAAGAAAGAAATCCTGTCATTTGCCACAATATGCATGAATCTCGAAGGCATTATGCAAGGTGAAATAAGCTAGACAGAGAAAGACAAATATGGCATAGTGTCACTTATATGTGGAATCTAAAAAAAGAAAAAATGTCAAACTCATAGAAACAGAAGGTAGAAAAGTGGCTGGAGCTACGTGGTGAGGGAAATAGGGAGAGGTTGATAAAATGGTAAAAAGTTTCAGTTGTACGTGAATAAGATCTGAGGATCTATTATATAACATGGTGATTATAGTTGATAATATTGTACTGTGCAATTGAGATTTGCTAAGAAAGCAAGCTTAAGTGTTTTCACCTCTGACCCAAAAAGGTAAAAATACAGGGTAACAGATGTGTTAATTAACTCCATGGTGGGAACCCTATCACAATGTATATGTGTATCTAATCCTACCTGTAACTATAAATACTTTACAATTTTATTTGTCAATTATAATTCAATAAAGTGGAATAAAACTGCTCCTTTATAAAGACCTGAATTTCTTCATTTATACATTTAGCACTTACATCTCCATAGGTACACAGGATATTGAATAAATAGGTAGCCCAAGAAGGGAAACCATCAATAATCACTTCTTTTTTTTTTTTTTTTTAAAGATTTTATTTACTTATTTGACAGACAGAGATCACAGGCAGAGAGAGAGGAGGAAGCAGGCTCCCCGCTGAGCAGAGAGTCCGATGTGGGGCTCGATCCCAGGACCCTGAGATCGTGACCTGAGCTGAAGGCAGAGGCTTTAACCTACTGAGCCACCTAGGTGCCCCCAATATTCACTTCTTATTTCACAGTCTTTTTATGGATATTCTCAAAGCTCAATGTGTTAGAGAAAATGACCAACTGATGAAAACCAGGCCTCTCTAACATTAGGTGTGAAATGAGGAGTAATACCGTACTGATCTTCAGGTGAGGGCATGAGGAACATCAGCTGAGTGAAAAAGAAAAAAGGAAAAGCAGGTTTGCCCTGGCAAAGTTCCCTAAGACCTCCCTAAATGGTCTGTTTTGGAGGTAAGTAAAAATAAAAACCTTCTCTAAAATTTTATGATCCCGGGACGCCTGGGTGGCTCAGCTGGTTGGACGACTGCCTTCGGCTCAGGTCATGATCCCGGAGTCCCGGGATCAAATCCCGCATCAGGCGCCCAGCTCCATGGGGAGTCTGCTTCTCCCTCTGACCTTCTCCTCACTCATGCTTTTTCTCACTGTCTCTCAAATAAATAAATAAAATAAAAAGATTTTAAAATTTTATGATCCCATGTAAATACCATGAGGATAAGAATGTAGAATACGCCCCTCAAATTTCTCACAGTCAACATCACAAAGCTTTATCAAGAAGCAATTAAGTGATGCTATGCAAAAAAACCCAAAAAACAAAAAAAAACCCAACAAAACAAAAAACTAAAAAGTCTTGGCTTTTGGAATTTTCATTTAAAAAAGTGAAAAAAATAACAATGTATTACCATTAATGCTGACAGTAACCACCAAGTTTTAATTTAAATAAATTCTTTAAAGATCTAGTCTGTACTATAAGATTTCTTTTGTGATTTAAAATTTAATAGAATAGGGGCGCCTGGGTGGCTCAGTGGGTTAAAGCCTCTGCCTTCGGCTCAGGTCACGTCTCAGGGTCCTGGGATCGAGCCCCACATCGGGCTCTCTGCTCACCAAGGAGCCTGCTTCCTCCTCTCTCTCTGCCTGCCTCTCTGCCTACTTGTCATCTCTGTCTGTCAAATAAATAAATAAAATCTTTAAAAATAAATAAATAAATGAATGAATAAAATTTAATAGGATATACATATATTGAACATAAATAACTTACTAAATAACATGCTAAACATAAATAACATACTAAAGGATTTTCAAATATAACTTTCACAGTAATTTCATAAAACTGCTGTTAAAAAAATCAAACCATCTTAACTACCTGAGTATTAAAAACATGAATCTAAACAACAAAAAAGGAAAAATATATTACAGATTATTCTAGAAATACAGAAAATAATAAAATCTATCAAAGCTTACTGAATAAAACCAAAACTATTAAGAAATGAAACTGTAGCTAATTTTTTTACTATAGAAAAAAGTGAAAAAATAAATTGGCATTTAATATAAGGATTTAGAAAAATAACAAAAGTGTCCTGGAAAGACTGGAAGAAATAAGGAGAAAATCAGAAATAAATCAATTAGAAAAGAAAAAAAAAAGACTTAAAAAAAATCTGAAGTTTTTTGGGGGTAGTAGTGGCAGGAGTTAGAGCCAAAAAATAAAAAACAAACAAAAAAGCCTGTCAAGCGTAGCAAAGGAAAAGGAAACTATATGCACAAATGCATATATATATGCACACACACACACACACACACCAGAATACTATGCAGCCATCAAAAGAAACAAAATCTTGCCATTTGCAGTGACATGGATGAAACTAGAGGGTATTGTGCTGAGCAAAAGAAGTCAATCAGAGAAAGACAATTATCATATGAGCTCTCTGATACGAGGAACTTGAGAGACAGGGTGGGGAATCATGGGGGCTAGGGAAGGAAAAAATGAAACAAATTGGGATTGGGAGGGAGACAAACCATAAAAGACTCTTAATCTCATGAAATAAACTGAGGGTTGCTGGGGCGTGGGGGGTAGGGATAGTGTGGCTGAGTTATGGACCCTGGGAAGGGTATGTGCTATGGTGAGTGCTGTGAAGTGTGTAAGCCTGACGATTCATAGACCTGTAGCCCTGGGGCAAATACTATATTTATATGTTAATTTAAAAAATTAAAGAAATTAAACATTTTTTTTAAATAAATAAAATAAAGAATTAGCCTAAAACAAAAAAAAATTTTTCTTTAAATCAAAAATTTACCCTAAAGATACAAATGTAGTGATCTGAAGGGGCACATGCCCACGAAATGTTATAGCAGCAATGTCCACAATAGTCAAAACTATGGAAAGAACCTAGATGTCCATCAACAGATGAATGGATAAAGAAGATGTGGTATATATGGGGCGCCTAGGTGGCTCAGTGGATTAAGTCTCTACTTGACAAGGGGATCTGGCACACTTTCTTATGCTGAACTTAATTTACAGATATGTAAATCATACCTAAAATCACATTCCCATATTATATGGTTAAACGCTCACTTTAGAATTCTACATATATCTTAGGAGGAGTTATACTGAATATATATTTAAAAACCACCATAAAAGGTTCCGTCCTTGGTTAAAGAAACATATTTTTTTAAAGATCTTATTTATTTGACACACACACACACACACACAGAATGCACATGTGCACAATTTAGGGGAGCGGCAGGGGGACAGGGAAAGGGAGGGACAAGTAGATCCCTGCTGAGCATGGGCTTAATCCCAGGACACTGAAATCATGTCCTGAGCCAAAGTCAGATGCTTAACCGACCAAGCCATCCAGGCACCCCTACAGAAATTTTGTGAGTGGATACTTTTCATGATGAAAATGAAAAAAAAAAAAAAAAACAAAAAAACCCCAAAATATTACTTCTAGTTAAAGGGTCTTAAAAAAATTTTTTTTAAAGATTTTATTTATTTGAGAGAGAGAGCAAGCATGAGTAGGGGAGGGGCAGAGGGAGAAGCAGACCTTCTGAGTCAGGAGACCAACTCGGGGCTTGATCCCAGAACCCTGGGATCATGACCTGAGCTGAAGGCAGATGCTTAACTGACTGAGCCACCCAGGTGCCCCTCTAAAGGATTTAAGGTTGAATTCTATACCAAACATAACCCAAAATGTAAGATCGGACACTGACATGGTGGAACAGAAGAAAAGGGGTTTCAGGTTCCAAATCTGGAGAAATTAGCTGTGAAAGAAACATTAATTACTCAATATTTCTATTTTTCAATTTGCTATTTTTTTCAAGCTGGAATTTAAAATGTAACCTCCAAATCAGGAATCTGCATTTTTATATTGAGTTCAGATGGGTATTTTCTGGCAGCTGTGTTTTCCTATACCTGACAACTTCATTCACATTCACGGCTGTCCCCTACAACTAACTGCTAGAGCGTGTAACCTCTCCCACATGGTGCCTCCAGCTATGAAGAAAGGAAGGTAATATTAATCTCTTTCCGAGGAACACTGTGTATGATTACATTACCGTGAAATAAAGTAGAGTTAAAGTACTGGAAGTTTTGGTTTAGAAGGTATTATTCTGGATAAATGAATCAGATATATTGTGCTACTTTTGTCATCTAAGTTCAAGCATTTAAGACAAAAAAGGAATAATGTTCTTATTTCTTTGAGTGTGTCTCAGGAGGTTTTTTTTTGTTTTTGTTTTTGTTTTTTTTTTAAAGACAAAGAGAGAAGTAGCCTCTGCTTATGAAATTACAACCTCGGACAAGGTAGACCATTAAGGAAGGAGCAGGTCATGCTGCTGGACTCAAAAAGAAGGGAGGTAGGAGCAAGAAAGATGAGAAAAGGACCAAGCCGTGCCTCTACCTTATAATATGCTTCTTATCTGAACAATGCTTGAGACTCACCCACACTCCTCACCCTGTCCCTAGACAGAAGCCTTGAGGCCCTACTGATAAACAATGGTTCAGGAGGTGCCACAGACAAGTCATCATGTGGGGAAGAGAGAATGAGCTGGGAGGCCAGTAGCTAAGGCACTTCTATCATTCTTTTTAAAGATTTTATTTATTTATTTGAGACAGAGAAAGAGAAAAGAGCAGGGGAGAAGGCAATGGGAGAGGAAGAGGGAGGAGACCACCCAATGGGCAGGGAGCCAGACATGGGGCTCGATCCCAGGACCCTGAGATCATGACCTGAGCCAAAGGCAGATATTTAATTGAGTCACTCAGGTGTCCCTCTAAGGCACTTCTTAGACCAATGAAACCAAAATGCAGAACCATTCTCCTTTAAAGTATCTGATATCAAAACGGGTTACTTTTTTCGGGTTAAGGTAGAGAACCCCGAAATAGACCATTTACTCTTTCCCGCTAAGCATAAATAAGGTGAAAATAATAAATTATCACAGAAAATTAATATACTAAAAGAATAATTCTTCATAACGAAGTGAGATCTATCTCAGGAATACTGTTCCACATTAGGAAAGTATCAATAATTTATCACACAACTTAAAGACAAATATAAAGGAAACCATAAGCCTGCCTTGGAGGTGTCCAGAAAATACATTTGTAAAGACTCACCACCTATTTCGTATTAATACAGGAAATGTTAGGAAAAAGAGAATGCTCAATATGAGAAAGAAAATCTATTTCTTTCTTTCTTTTTTTCTTTTTTTTCCTCAAGATTCTATTCATTTACTTGTTAGAGCAAGCACAAGCAGAGAGGAGCAGGCAGAGTGCTCCCTGCTCAATGCAATGTGGGACTCGATCCTAGAACCCTGGAATCATGACCTGAGACAAAGGTAGATGCTTAGCTGACTGAACCACCCAGGCGCCCGAACTATTTCTTCCCAATTATCAGTAATCACATTTTTTGTTAAAAGGCTAATAAAATATTCCTCTAAAAAAGAGAAAAAAAGAACGAAGTTCTGACCAACACAACCGAATATATATAAAAAAGGGAGGGATACATATTTGAGAGAGAAGTATCACCACTCACATATAACCATCTCCCAGAACTCACAGCCCGCCCTAATTACCACTCCATTTTCCCGCTGCTCTTACAGCAAAACTTCTCAAGAGAGTTCTTTGTACTCGTTGTGTCCACAATCCTACCTTCTATTTATATTTAACTCACTCCAGTAGCGTGTTTCTCTCCATTACTCCATTAACACCAACCAGGTAAGCTCAGTGGTCAGTCCTCGGGCCTCACCTGCTGGGCCTCTAGCGGCACAGGGCAGGTGATCTTTCCCTCTCTAATGTGGACAATTTTACTGGTCTCCTGGTTTTCATGGCTCCTCACTAGCTAGTCCTAAATCCCATGCTACATCCCCTTGTGGTGTGTGAATGTCCAGAGGCCCTGGATCCTGTCCGGAGGTCTCTTCTCTGTTGTGGCTCTATTTCACGCAGGCACAGCTCTAAGCGGCACAAAGGCACTGGCGAAGGTAGATCTCCAGCTCAGAACTCTCTCCTAAAATGTGGACTCACATCCGGCCACACTGTCCTCCTGCCCCTGCAGCCAGAGGCATCCATGCTGTGTTCTGATTCAGTCCCTAACTCCCTTACCACTCTCTCCCTGGTCCACTCAGTTCCACCCACTACCCTCACTGCTGCCCCTCACACAACAAGCTTCTGGCACATTGCTGTTCCCTATGTCTGGGAAACTGGCAGATAGGCACACAGCTGGTTCCGCCACTTCATTCAGGTCTCATCAAAAGCCATCTCCTTCTATGGGTCTCTTATCTGAAAAATCACCCTTTGTCAGTAGCTATGCCCTATCCTGCTTCATTGTTCTTTATAACAGTTATCTTAACTGGGCATTATTTTCTTTGCATGTTCCTTTATACATTACCTGAATATTTCTACTAGAATGTAAGTTCTATGAAGACAAAGACTTCGTTACATTTAGTGTTGTATCCCAAGTGCCTAGAACCTACTTACACAGAATGGGCGTGCTCAGTAATGAGTTGTGGATTGATGAGTAAATTAATTTGAATGCATTTCTAGGAAATTCAGAAGACTCCATGAAAACTTATTAATAGCAAGAATTCATGAAATGGCAAAAATATAGGGGTGCCTGGGTGGCCCAGTTGGTCAAGTGTCTGCCTTAACTCAGGGTCCCAGGGTGTTGGGTTTGAGCCCTGCATCAGGCTCCCTGGTTGGCATGGAGTCTGCTTCTTCCTCTCTCTGCCCCTCACCCTGCTCATGCTCTCTGTCAGATAAATAAAGAAAATCTTTTTAAAAAGTGGCAACATATTAGATAAATAAGCAAAATCCAGTAAGTATTCCATTGATCAGTGGAAACAAACTGGAAAATAAAAGTATAAATAACATCTCATTCACAATAGCCATAAATCTGATAGCAAATATAGCAATAATTTAATGTAACTACTAAGAAAACATGTAACTGAAAGCACTAGAGAATATCTGAACAGAGAGATACCAACTTCTTGGTCAGGAAAACAATATACTGTAAAGTTCCTACACCATCCCAAATTATTCTACAGTCTTAATGAAACTAACAAAATTATAATAGGATTTTATATAGGAAGCTGAAAAATAATTCTAAAGCTCTCTTGAAAAAGAAGTATGAATAAAGAGAATTTTTTTAAATTGCTAATAATGATTACCTGAATAATACCTATTCAGAAAGTAAATTGTTTTCTGGTGAGCAATATGGCAATAAATATTAATAATTACTTAATAATTAATATTAAAAGTTTTAAAATTTGGGATTTACCCCTAAATTTTATTCTAAGGAAGTTAAGGATGTTCACAAAGCCTCAAAGACTTCTTTTTATAAAACCAAAATAATTTCTCCAACTAAAATAAAGAATTGGTTTTATTAATTATGGTATGTCAATACAATCAAATACCATGCAGCTATTAAAATTGCAGCTGTAGAGCCTGGAAGCTTGGTTAAAATGGAGGGATTAATCACATCAACTTATCTATGTGTTCTTCCAAAAGCCCACTAAAATGACAGTAAAGAAATTTAAGACATAAGTGCACTAGGGCAAAATAAATGGGAATGAGGTCTTGAGTTTGAGATTTCAACAATTCTGGAAGTTGGGAAAGAGAGGTAACTGTCTTAAAGCAGATGAAGTCGGAGATAACCAAGGAGGAAGCAAGGCGGTCTGACGTACAGAATCCCAGTGTGGCCCAGGCCTTGGAAGCACCAAGGCTCACAGACGGGAGGCTAAAGCAGAGACATGAAAGCAGGGTGACTGACAGGATACAAGGAGTGACTGGACTCCCCAAAGCCCTCCCCTCACCCAGACAGGGGGCTACCAGCACCTTCTCCCACACTCAGGGCTGGAGGTCTGGACCAGTTATGGGATGTGGGCACGACACTACAGCACCGGCAAGAGCAGGCATGGTGCTGAAAGCAGGGGGAATAAGGGCAAGTGCGCATATTAAGGAATAGGAATGGTGACGCTCCTGCTCTCTGAAGGCCAGAAACCAGACGTGTCCGTCTTGAGCAAGAGATCAGAGGATTTTTCTGGAAAAAAACAAGTCCAGATGTTAAGGTGAGAAAGGCAGTGAGCACAGCCATGATGAAGAGAGAGCCTGGCTTGCGGAGGCAAGACTGCCCAAGCGCCAGCCCCAGCTCCCCCGCTAATGCGCTTCCCTTCTTTGGAAACCTCTTCGTTTCCTCACCTGAAGATGGAGATCATGGTGCATACCTCACGGTGCTGTTGCGTGGATTAAACGTTTTAAGGCAAGTAAAAGTCCAGTTATTCCCTCCTCCTTCCCTGCAAGAGGATTACACATCCCCGCCCATGGCCACTGGCCCGATTGTGCCTCTCTGAGATTCAGCAGACTCCCCGGCCCCACTGTCAGGCCTGGCCCTGTGTCTAGTTTTGGCCAATGGCGTGTACGTGCATTGAAGCACATTGTATCAAGGCAGAAGCTTTTTAAAGCCACGCATGTTCTTGCAAGCTCTCTCTTCCTTTCCCCTCTGCCACAAGAAACGCATGTCCCAGAGAGCTGCTCCTTTAGCCTGGGCCCTAAAAGGGGAAGCAGGGAGAAGAGAGCCAGAGCCAACAGGCCTACAGCCACCTTCAGCAGCGCACATGAAAAATGAGAAAAGATAGTCTGCTGGAGAAAACCACTGAGATCTGGGGCTTGTTACTGTAAGAAGGTCAACAAACTACAAAGACGACTCTGTTTTTAAGTTCTCAAAAGTCTACACTTTAGAAATATCTGGGGAGTGAATCTTTAACAACATTCTTAATCCTAAGAATATATTTGACCTAAATTCAAGCAACTGAGAATTTTACCACTTGTGATATCTAAATGTCAGGGCTCTATGACCAGTTAATGAAGGAAGAGAACTTACTTGTGCCACACATGACATTTCACTTCATCCTTGTAACTAAGAACCGTGTAGAATAAGTTACCATACTCACTTACAAGGTAAGTATTTTCACCCTCCTAATAAGAAGAGTTAGGGAAGGCTCAGGAAATTAAGTGATTTGGAATTAAGTCTACTCTGGAACTACTGGCCATGAGCCTTCCAGTTCAGGTGGGTCTGTCTCCAAAGCCATTCACTTCCCACCACAGCCTCGCTACCATTATACCATATCTCATTCTCCATGATCCACCCCCAGTCCTCAAGCACTGAGCACAAAGCCTGGCCTATTATACATGTTCAAAAAAACTCAAAAAACAAAAAACAAAACTTTTTGAACAAACCTGCAAAGAAAACCACCCAAAAACAAAAATTCCCCAATTTCCACTGTATCGTGTACACCAAAATAGTTAAAATATAAAAACTTTCAAACCATAGATAATTTAAAAGAAAACAGCATTAAATGTCTGTCATACATCTGAACAGAGATGGAATTTATAAACTTAGAAGCAGCTGAAGAAATCAGAGTGACAGACCAATAGATTTAAATAAATAAAGGAAATTTCTGTATGTCAAGTACCCTCCCCTTTCCTGAGAGGACCAAAACTAAACAGTAAACTACATGCCTTAGAAGAATGCTGTAAATTACAGTTAACATACTGATTATGTAAAACATCTATACAAAAAAAAATTTTTAAATACTAAGATGTAAATCATTAGTCAAAGAATATGAAATAATTAGTTACACAGAAGGAAATACAAGATTAAATAAATATTTAAGAGCTAATCCTCTACCAATAAAATTCAAAAATATCAATTTTTAACAATTTAATGGAAAATTTATCTTTGAATGATAAGACTCAGAGTTGGCAAGGTAAAATGCATATCTTTAGGTATTGCTGATATAGTATTAGTGTAACTCTTTTTAGAAAGGAATTGAAGAGGGGGCATCTGGGTGGCTCAGTCATTAAGCGTCTGTCTTTGAGTCAGGTCATGATCAGAGGGTCCTGGGATTGAGCCCCACATTGGGCTCCCTGTTCAGCAGAAGCCTGGTTCTCCCTCTTCCATCCCACTTCTTGTGTTCCCTCTCTCACTGTCTCTGTCAAATAAATAAATTAAATCTTAAAAAAAGAAAAAAAGTAATTGAAGGTAAAAATAGTCTAATACTATTTATACTCTTCAAATCAATAATTCTACAATGGGAATCCATCCCAAATATGGTAAAAACTGATGTCCAAAGATGGGCTTCACTGTTTAGTAGAGAGAGAAACCCAACTTAGTGTCCCCAATAGAACACAACAGAATGAAATAATCTGTGGTGGCTTTCCTTTCCTAGGACACTAAGAATGTATTTTAAATTGTGTTTAAGAACATTATACAGTAATATGGGGAAAGGAACTGGTTATAATATTATATAAAAAATACAATTCAAAATTATATGTACAGATTGGATCAGTTAGAAATGTTACAAAATACTGATTTGTATTTTGTAAAGTGCTTGCCTTTTGGTTTTTCCTGAATTTTCTTTCATGACTACTTATTATTATTGTAGCAATGAAAAAAAATATACAGTTTAAAGGAGTAGAAATAATCTTGGGGAGGGGAAAGGAAAACATTAATAATTTGAATATTCTTGAAAAGTCTCAAAATACTTTGCTACATGAACAAAGACAAGCAGAATGGTGTACCCGTTAAGAGCAGATTTGGGACCTACAGGGAGTTAAATCCTGCCTCTACTGCTAACCACACGATTCCCAGGAAATTACTCATTTTTCTGTACCTTCGTGTGTACACTCATAAAATGGGGATAGATAAAAGCACCTGCCTCATAGAGTTGTTGGTGAGTATTCAATGGGTTAATTCATATAAAATACTTACAGTATTTTACAGTGCTTTGCACATAGTAAACATGTAAGCATCCATCAGCTTTTGTTCACATCTCAAAAAATATACTGGAATGAAACTATTCTTTTTTGCTAGGAAACTGGAGCCAGTATTAAAAAATTCAATTTTCCTTATTCTTTAACACAATCTCAGAAAATATTTAAATTAATAAAAATATTATTTCAATTCAAGGGGCTGAATTCCAAGACTGATACTACTCCTAAAATAAAATATATAGAAGTATTACCTTGTTGATATCATCTGCTGTAAATCCAGTTTGTTCTAAGAGTCCTCTGATTGCTTCTATACATTTATTAAAAAGTGGAGAACAGAGAAGTTCAAATCTTGCTCTGGACACACATAGAAAAAGACATAGAGAAAAGGCTTAGTACAATTAAGACAATTTTTCTTAAGAGTAATGCCCAAACCTAGTATAATGTTCTCTTAAAGATAGGTTTATGATCAGAACAAGATATTAAACACCTAACAGTGTAATACCATGGTGGGGAGAGGACACCTAAGTTATTCACCTACAAATGTATGAAGACATTCAATGTCAAATTCAGAAGATTCTTACTCATGGCTTACTTGTAAAAGCTTTCAAAAAACCTAAAAATAAATACTCAGTGTATGATATTTCCAGCAAAGCCATAGACTCAAATTCAAACTCCATTTGGAAGCTTTCGCTATTTTTATACATTAACGGTTTCAAAAATTATTTCTCATCATTTTTTCTTTATAATCTGAGACTATGCTGTACATGTTTAGTTCTCTTACTCTGAGAACTAAATGCTAACACATAATTTTAAGATCTATGATTATGAAAAATGTATTCCCTAACTTCACACTAAACTTAAATGCAGATGACTGATTTTTAAAATTATTTGTACTATCTATACATACCTTATAGTTGAACTCTTTGTGATAAAGACAAAATTTCCTTAATGAAATATTACAAATTATATTTCATTCCTGATAACCAAGCAATAATACGCAAGCATATACTGAGTACTTGGACATACTCACCATTAAATTAGGAATTCTAGAAACAGAAAAAATACACAACACTCTGCCCACAAAGAGATTTCAATTTAACACCTTTCAATCTTTTGGGTCATAGTTTGAAATCTCTCTTAAAAGAGCTAGCAGTGCTAATAGAATTTTCTGTGAGCCACCAGGCTTCTGAGACTATTGAGCACTTGAACTGTGGCTAGTGCTGAGGAACTGAATCTTTTATGTTATCTATTTCTAATTAATTACAATTTAAATAGCCATAGGTGGCTAGTGTATATTGTATTGGGGACACAGAGCTAGAGTCTTCAGGAAAGCCCTGGAAATAAGGAAGCTAAACTATAAGGACCAAATGAAGACTAAATTTAACCAAATATAGTCAGTAGAATCCTAAAAATAATACTGTAATTCTGAAAATTATTATTACGTTTCCAAGTTACCTGTTAGGTTGTTGGGAGGTTTAAACAGCAAACCACTGGTAGCTATTATTAGCGTTAATAATATGCAAGGCAAAATGATAGGGCAATGTCCTCCCTTTGGATTCTCTGTATTTAGTTTGACTAAGTACCGTTGAAACACGTGCAGCTCACATGAACTTAACCAACAACAAGCCTTTCTTTCAAAGATCTAGGATTCCTTTTTCACACACTGTTCTTCGTAGCTGTCGGTAACAGGGCAAGCAATCACAATTGAGGTCAGTAGTTTTGGAGCAGTTACTTAGTCTAACAAGAACTCGACCTTGGAATAAAGACAAGAAAGCTCTCCCTTTATGATGGCTAATAAATCTCAAACAAACAAACAAACAAAAAGCCCTAAGTGAGAAAATTACACCTAAAAAAAAGTCTTTGGAATTTTTTAGGTTTTTTGAATTTCAGTTTTACCTGGACACATTGCAGTCAAAATCTTGACCTTCATACAGTGAGTCAAGGAAACAATTGGCACTTCCCAAGGTTGACAAAGAATGCTTTGCAATGTCAGCACTGTTCATCAACTTCATCATGGCTCGGGCATTCCCTCTCACGTCATGTTTGAAGGATCTAAATCAAAAATACAGTCTTTGGAGCTTAAAAATTCCTAGGCCATTCATATATAAATTCTAATTATTAGATTCTATACATTAGAATTTATAAAAACTCAAATCTAGATAATGCTTACTAGGATAACAATATAATAAATTCATATTAATATCAGGTTTTAGTAACTAGCTTTAAAACCCTTCAAAATATCTTCAAAATATCTAAATTCTTTGCAATTAAGAGTCTCCTCAAGAAAAAGAAATGAGTATTTCTGATACTTGGAATTGCTAAATTCTGTGACCATAATAACAGACTGTCCTTTGAAGAAGTAGAGTAGCTACCATCTTTTGGCAGGAGCATTAAACAAGAAGGTGATGGAGATTATTATGACCAGGTCAAGTCTCCTATCTCTCTCGGTTTATAAATGCAGCACAATCACAGTTTAATGGTATAAAATGATCGGTCCAGCACTAAAAAAAAAAAACAAAAAAACTAAAAGGGTTTTTTTCCCCCTAAGATTTTATTTATTTATTTCGATAGAGAGAGAGCACGAGTCAGAGTGCACCAGCAGGGAGAGTGAGAGAGAAGCAGGCTTCCCCACCAATGAGGTAGCTTGACATGGGGTTCGATCCCAGGATTCTGGGATCACAACCTGAGCTGAAGGCAGACACTTAACTGATTGAACCACCCAGGTGCCCCTAAAAGGGCTTCTTTAAAGAAATTTGACACATATAAAATATGTAAAATTATCATTTCTCTATCTCTAACACAAGTTAATTATTAAAATTACTTGGCTCTGTCTCTAAACATGTATAGTAACTGCAACTGGTAGTCAAATGAACAACGTCTTATCCTTGAGTTGAAGCACCTTCATAACAGAAAGCCGTATAGGTCTTTACGAAACAAGTGAGAACCTACTTCTTTTTCAAGATGTTTTTTTACCCAGTCAGTTTAGTCAAACTGATGAAAATACTATTTTGTGACCCCCCCCCAAAATTTTTTTTAAGAGTGGCAATGTCTAAAATATAAGCTTTATTTATTTGGCTCATGATTTTGAATGGAATAATTATACCCAGGACCCAAACTAAAATATTCCTTGTGACAGCAGGCTAGTAATTAAATAAACACTCCAAAGACACTAATTCACTAGGATGTGACCATAACGTAATGTAATCTTTATCAGCTCTAACCTTTTCAAATTTGTTTAGAAGGTAGTGAGCCCTCAGTGCCTGTACCCTCCTTTATCTAGACATAACAGCAGCACCTGAGGAATTAAGAATTTGAACTTGGAGACCCAAGTTCACACCGTTCAATATCTGGTGGGCCCTTGCACTAAGTGAAAAGTCAGCACACTGTGCTGCGCAACTTGGCCTCTGCTTCCCTGTAAATGCTGGGAGAGCACAGGATAACAGCGACATGAAAATAGCCAAAGCACTGGAAAATAAAAACAAAAAATAGATCCTCCTTCGAAGCAGTGCAATTTAAAACAAAACAAAACAAAACAAAACAAAACAACAAAACAAAAACCCTGAAGAGAAACTTCAATCAAAACATCATCAAGGGCACCTGGGTGGCTCAGTGGGTTAAAACCTCTGCCTTCGGATCAGGTCATGATCCTGGGATCGAGTCCCGCATCAGGCTCTCTGCTCAGCAGGGAGCTTGCTTCTCTGTCTCTTTCTGCCTGCCTCTCTGCCTACTTGTGATATCTATCTGTCAAATAGATAAAGTCTTAACAACAACAACAAAAAAACAACAAAAAAACCCACCATCAAGTCCATTAATACTCACCTCTGAAACTCCGAAGCTAGGTACTGTGCTAAGGTTTCTGTGAAATGTGTACCTCCAATGTTATCATCAGTGTTCGTTGAAAGAACACGGTATATTCCACTGTTCACTTCCATGATACTGACAGATAAGGATGTTCCCCCAAGTTTAAAAACCAAAATATTGCTTAAAAGAAAAATAACATGAGTAAGTTATGAGAGAATCACACCGTTTTAAAGTAGGTTGGACATTAGAAGTTAACTTAGTTTAATCCCTAATCATAATAAGAAAACTGAAAATCTCACACGAGTCAACTGAGTTGTCCATGGTCATCACTTAGTGCTGAATTAAACCTAGAACCCATTACCCATATCTTCTGATTCAAAGTCAAAGTTCATTTTTACTTTGTTGTACTATTAAAATTTGATTTTTCTGAGTAACCAGAGTTCAAGATACTTTTTTTTAAAAATTCCAGTATAATTAACATACAGTGCAAGATACTAACCTTTCCAAGCAGAGTTTGCAATTACAAGTCATAAGAGAATTAAATATAGAAATTTTATGTGCTAATATTGACCAAGTAACTACTATAGTAACATGTTCTATAAAAATCAAACATACATAAAACCACAAGCTAACTTCCGATATTCTAGGATTATCTAGTTCACCTAAAACTGTTTTCCTACGGATTTAAACATATGTTTTTCTAGCTGTGAAATAGGAGTAAGGTCAAACAATGAGGGAAAATTGGCACATCTGTATTAATCTCCGCCCCTAAAGGTACCCATGTCCGTTCTATTAAGATAAGTTTTGACAACTAAATTAAGAGTATGTCTTACTATTTTATTACTAAAAGACATCTCAAATCCTATGCTGGACTCTCCCCATCTCCTGCCATGAAAAATGTATGTAAAAGTACTGTTTCTAAACATGTTCAATAATTGGAATTGATAGAAAAATTAACAGTGCCCTAGCCTGAGCTAGAATTTGGTCGGGCTTGTAAATTTCAAATCTTTCTCCAATAAAGATAACATGAGTGATAAGAAAAGGATAGGAAAGCTCAGTCTTCCCTCTCGTTATGTCCTTTCTCAGCTCTCCTAGGACGTCTTTCTCATCTATTTGAAAAGCTTCAATGCAGTTTCAGGACCTTTTTATATAATAATCCCTACTGATATAAATATAGTAAACTAAAATATTTTCTGCACTGAAAACTTTAAAGCTGCAAATATGGTTTTTACCTTTTTCCAGTGGGGCAGTCTTGTCCAATTCCATAAGCCAAAAGAGCTGCAGATGGTTCATGGATTAACCGCAAAACATTAAACCCAGCAGCTCTGGCTGCTTCCCTGTGGATGATTTGCATTCAATAAATTTAATATCAACATGTTCATCAATACAACATGTTGAAATATTTTCTTAACAAAGAAAATAAAGTGTGCATATATGAAGGAAAAGGAAAGCTCTCAAAAATGCCCTTGCTTATAAACTTTAGAGATTAATATTAAACAAACTTAATAATGTAATTAATTATAACTTAATAAAGATACATAAATTAATAAACAAATTTATAATACATTTTGGAACTCTCCAGTTTCTTTAACTTGGGGTCACAGTTTTTTTTTTTTTTAAAGATTTTATTTATTTATTTGACAGAGAGAAATCACAAGTAGACGGAGAGGCAGGCAGAGAGAGAGAGAGGGAACAGGCTCCCTGCTGAGCAGAGAGCCCGATGCGGGACTCGATCCCAGGACCCTGAGATCATGACCTGAGCCGAAGGTAGAGGCTTAACCCACTGAGCCACCCAGGCGCCCTTGGGGTCACAGTTTTAACATTCCACAAGTTTAAGTAAATAATGCAATTATCTATCCCAGAAGCAACTCAGATGCTTGCCGAAGTCCCACATGAGACTCTATCCTCAAGGCAAAGGCATGCATGGTTGCCAATTATACCTGAATAATGACCCATAAAAACTAAAAACTAAACCCAACTTTTCTTTTTTTTTAAGATTTTTTTTTTTTTGGACACAGAGAGAGAGTAAGCAAAAGGAGCAGAGGGACAGGGAGAAGCAAATTCCTTGCGGAACAGGGAGCCCAATGTGGCGCTCAATCCTAGGACCTCGGGATCATGACCTGAGCCAAAGGCAGATATTTAACTGACTGAGCTACCCAGGTGCCCCCCCAACTTAGATGTAAAGATCTAAGGTGAAGAAATTATTGCAAATATTTTCATTGCAAAAAACTGTGTATTTTTATATAATTTCCACGTAAACCACTTAACCTGGTAATTAAAAACATTTCCAGTTGAAACAATTAATAAGGTACATCTAATTTTATGTTCTTTTGGCATTTCATAAAAGACAGGAAATATTAATGATCATTACTAGACCTTCTACCATAGTATTTATATATGTAACTACAATCATCTGTTTATAAATACAATTTTATCGCCAAAGGTATTTTCAAATACAATTTTACCTTTGACTACATTATGATATGAAATCTATATTTCCTTTAAGTAAATAAGATAAACTTACCCAAGAGCATTTTTTTGCTTTTCTCCAAAATCAAATGGAACAGTAATAACTACATCATTTGCATCTGAGCCCAGTACAGAATGTGCTGTTTCTGTGTATAAAAAAATATAAAAATAAATTCCAATGACAAAAAAAAATCACGACACTTTGCAGTTTACTAATTTGTGCCAAAGACCTTCTCACTGTAAAGATTTTCCAATTCACCTGATTGCCCACCCCACTCATTTTCTTCCCTCGCTCTCTTAAATCGTGCAGAACTTTCTGTGGTTTTGGAAGTTTGTGGACATGGAACTAGGTACTTTCCAAAAAGCCTGTTAGGCTTCAAAATCGCAACTATCTCCCAAATTAGCCTGGTTCCATTAAGAATGAGCTGCTAATCCATGAGTGTGAAGACAAGCAGCGTATTAGTTCAACACATTAAAAAGCTGCCTTCCATCCCAAAAATTTATAACATAATTCCAGAGCTGAAGTGAGCCTTATAAATACTCTACTCCAGAATTTTCCAAACTGTTCCACAGCATGCCACTCAGCTTCGAGCCTTCGTCAGAAGTGGTGGTAAGCCAGACCTGCTTCATCTGCCTAAATAACTGTTCGAGGAGCATTGTTAATCTTGAGCTATATGTTGAGCTAAATCTTGAGATAAAATGTTCATTCTTCACCAAGCTTATTTGGTCAC
The DNA here is from genome assembly GCF_022355385.1 of Mustela nigripes. NCBI lineage: Eukaryota > Metazoa > Chordata > Mammalia > Carnivora > Mustelidae > Mustela > Mustela nigripes. The sequence goes on from NC_081562.1 coordinate 134,606,700, forward strand.
TTCATTTTAAGAAGCTATGAAAATGCTAACCTCGCCCCACCCATAATGTTACTTCTAAGACAACCAAAGTCGGGGAAGGAAGTCAGTTGATCAAGGTCACATGGCTGGGTAGTAGCCCAGACAGATCTAGTATTAGGTCTTCATCTGTTCCAACACCCTGCTTCCCTCCAGATCAAGAAACACCTCTAACTTTTTTTAAAGGTCAACCTTTAGAAGATCTTTTGCTCAATACCTTTCATCTTACTAAATATCAGTCTGGCAACATCTTCTGGGTTAACAAACTTTGTTCCTTCTCCGGTATCTACTTCGTATCGTAACTTTCCATTTTTTTCAATGACCTATCAAGGAAATTGTTAAGTGTGTTAGATGAGGAATAATTGTAATAAAAATACAAAATTTCAAAATAATATTATAGGTTATGACTTTGGCGATTACTTTGTGTAATAGAGAGGTAATAATAGAACCATACTCACTAAACATTTACTTTCCTTGATGTATTTCTGAGCCTGTGGATCATCAGAGCTGTCCATAAAGATAAAGATAAATATTAAAATCAGTATTGATGTGTAATATTTAAAGATTATATTTTTCAATACCACTAAACAAATATAAAAATACAAGCAATTATTAAGCTACCTAATATTAACAAATCATGATATAGAGAATAGGATTAAATGGATATAGTATTTATAATGGTTAGTGATTCTATTAAAGTGTTAATCTTTACATCTAAAAGTAAATAGATCTTATTTGTTCTGATCTTGCTATTAACAGATGCTATACATTTGGGGTAATTCATAATATCAGTGATTTTATGTCACATACTCTCTCACCTATGATCTTGAAGACCCAATCCCTGAGTGAAAAGGGCAAGAAAATATTTCAAAGTAAGGGCAAACCAGAACACCTAGCACCATCTTTGTTTCTTGGCTTCTGAAGAAGAATCAACATGCAACGTCAAAAAAATTGAGCAAAAGTACACATTGTAAATGGAAAGGTGCAATATACTGCAGGTACATAGATCTATAATGTCCTATACAAATTAAGTAGTAAATAAACATGTATGGAAATGAAAAAAGTAACAATGGGTGTAATGTTGCTCAAAATACCAATTTGTGCAGACTACAAAAATGTTCTTACCTATTATTATCTCACTTGATCTTCACAACACTTAAGTGGGGTTAATTCGGCAGGTATTATTTTAGAGAAAAGAGGTCCTTAGGGAATCAGTGACTTCTAAGCTAGTAAGGGGTCTTCTCTAGTTAGTCTTCTGCTGTTTGCACTTTACCAACTGCCTCCCAGTAAGAAGGTAAATGACTTAAGTACTCTGCCCTTTTGAGCAGTGATAGGAGTCTCTCATCTTTGCTTAATTTCATCTAGAAATGAAAGTAAACCCTTCCAGTTAACCCTTCTTCCAAGGCATAGCTATTCCGTCCAGGGATCAGTTTTAGTAAGAGGAGTTGGAAATGAATAGGGATGATCTGCTGCAGTTACTGAACACCCGAGGACCCTAACCTGTAAACAAGAGGAAGACAAAAGGGGTTTCTGATGGACTCATGCAGCTCAGAAATCTGTCTACAACACTTGACGATCCCTCATACTTCTCTATTACCTAAAAATTGATAGAGAGGAAAACAGGTAAGTAGCTTGCCCTAAGTCACAGGGTTAATTCATGGCAGAAGGGACTGGAATCCAGATCTTTAATACGAAGTTTGGTATTCTTTTCACCTCAGTCCTCCCTCCCTTCCTTCCTCTAAATCCAATAATCCAGTATTTAGACTATATCCTGGACAACTATTTTAAGAAAAAAAGATGAAGTCTACCCATTGTAATCTTTTTGCACCAATGTAATTTCAGCATGACACTTAACAGCTGTTTTCTTCAGAAGAGAATTTTAGTCAACCAGGACAATTTACCCTGTTACCTGTAAACTATCTGTGAGCTATCTTAGACAAGGTAATTTGCCAGGAACGCCTATATTATGGAATTTAAAGAACTTCTAGAAATGGAAAATTACTTCTCAACTGCCCTGCAAAGAGGGTCCTTCTCATGTGAGGACAGGAAGCACAGAAAGCTCTTAGAACCAGATACAGGCGAGACCCTGGGGATTAGCTGGTAAAGAAAAAGAAAGCAGAGCGTGGACGTGACAACACATGGTCATGGATATCGCCAGAAAGTAGCGGACTGACCCACAAGTACATACAAGTGAAAACTTTATTTGTCCACACCAGGATTAAATCACTTAACAGAAACACAAAGGACGGTGGGAAGTTGGCATACACAGCACCTCATTTACATCATGGTCTTTAGGTGGCCGAGTGTTAATCCCACCACTGTATCACCACCTCTACAAGCAACGCCACTTTCTCTTCCTCGTCCTTCCTTAAATGTCTCTTGCACCGTCATGGACCTGGTAGACGCAGCACTAATGTGCCCCAAGGTCTTCTTCCCCATTACCATCACAACACGGCGCCTTCCGTGTCTGAAAGTGTTTTTACATTCATCTGTTCAATTGGCCCTCACGACATTCCTGTGAGGTAGATAGGAGGGTGATTTGTTTCTCCCTCTGTGGGCGAGGAACCTGAGTCACAGAATGGTACATTGATCTGCCAAAAGACGGGCAGATACGAATGGCTGGGCCTAGAGCTTAGAGCTTAGGCAGGATTTCTGAGCTTGTTCTCACTCATGGGGCCTCCCCTTAACAATATTTCGCCTCTTTTTTTTGTTTATTTCATTAAGAATTTTCACTTTAGTTTTATTTTCACCTGAAGGTTATTTCGCCCAAAAGATTTTCATGATACTACCTTCCGAGTTTTACTCCACTTTTGTTCTTTAGCACTTCTCTTATCTCAAATAAATCCCTGCCTACGTACCTTGCTACCATTAATAGATTAATATAGTACAGGCCTAACTCTCCTTCAAGTACTGCCCTGTTTTTCCAGAAAGTCTACATATCTACATTAGTGTTATCCAGTTATAAATTACACACATCCCTCCATATAAAGGCATAAAATAATTTGAGAAAATGCACATGTATAGATATATACCCATTTCACTGCCTTGGTATATGCTTCTTTAAAGCAAGGAACCTATGTTCCTTGTGTCCTATGTGTGATGCTTATTTAAGCTGAGTATATTAATAAATACTAGGATCACAGAATGCTTCCTTAAAATACAATTGTTACCAATAATTCAAACACACAATATGTGGCCGTAGTTGAAAACACAGCAATTAAAATTTCACTTCGCCTTTTTTTGTTATGCCACTTATGACAATTTTTTTTAGAACTGGAAGGTACTAGAAAAGTCATCTAGTACAAATCTCTCCTTTTAGAGAAACTGAGGCACAAACAGGACAAGTCATCTGCCCGATGTAACAAACTGTAACAGCGTTAGAACGCAGTTCTAACTGGAGTCCAGTGTGTTCTACCACACCAGCCGCCTTCTACATCCATCTCCCACTCATCAGAACAGCTTGCTTGCTTGCCCTCTGTTCATGGTTCCAGGCATATTCCCACTATTGTTTTGACTATTTCTCTATGGATCTGTATTGCCAGCTTTGAGGTAAGCACCCAAGCCTACAAAATATAAAACAAAATCTCTTCAAACATGCCTACACTTGTTTTGTGTATTTATTTATTCTTAGCCTGTAGACTGAAGGAAAGCTTTTTTAAATTCCAAGGCTCCTATTTGTATCTCCTTAAAGTACTAACTAAACCACTTAAACGCTTTAAGTTAGTTTGATGATGGCCAGTAACTGCATTCCTTCTAAAGTAAACTGGAGTATGGTTCAACACCTTTGTATCTCCTAGAGAAGTATGTATGTTTTGGGAGGGAAGGGGATGTGTCTGTTGAGGGCTTTGTGCTTAAAAGCAGTTAACTCTGCAGGTAGTCTTTATCCACACCATCATCAATTGTTCCCAAAGCTGTCCTCTTCCACCATATGCCATCAACAAGGTGAACGTCTGTTTACACAGTATGAGAAAAAGTGATTTTGCAAAGCTCCCTAGAAGGACAGTTTTCCAGGGCTTGCTTTCTGTAACATGTGAGACAGAAAAAAGGCTAACAGAAAAGAATGAAAATTAGCTAAAAGCATTTGGAAAACAGATTTAAATTGTTTCCACGTGTTGTTCAAATGATACCCAACCTAAAGACACGTAATTATGCATATAAAGGGATCCAAAGGATATGGAATGCAAAGAATTTACTTACATTTAATGTTTTATAAAACAGCCAATACCTCATTAGAGATTATCAATATGAATTGTAACACACAACTGTGGCTCCCTGTCCATTCTGAATTATATCCTTATAGTGATAAGACACTAAGAACTAGTAAAACGGAGGGAATGATGGTTTGACCACCGAGTGCTTACTAGTAGGTATGTCACAAACACAGCAGTGAAAACGTAAGAGATAAAGGTACAAATACATATATCTATATTAGCCTAATAAGCTACACAGAGGAATTTAAAAAATGAAGATCTTACAAGAATCAGTCAGGTTAAACCAGTAAAGATTCAAGCAATGAGGTCATGGTATACACCGTAATTCTGTATCTTGTCAACTAATGTGCCTCACCCTAGCCTTACCTCGGCCAAGGTCAGATGCATTAATAACTTACATGTATATAGTGTGTAGTGCTTTTAAACTTTCAAACTCTTTCACATCTATTAGCCATTTGATCCTCACAACAACCCTGTGAGGTAGGCAGGTCAGGAGTTATTACCTAGCCCCCATTTTACAGATGAGGAAACTGATGTAGAGGTAAACGAAACTGCCTCACGTCAGAGGGAAAGCCACAGCTAACTAGCTCTCTGGACTCGGCTCCATCTGTTTCCTAGGAGACCACTCCTCACACATCCGAGAGGTCTTTCAATTAGTGGAGAAGCTTGGGGAAAGCAACTAGCGTGGATCTTCCTGCCACCCTGCGTATTAATGGTTCATCCGCTCTTTTTCCCGAAGGACCTGTAAAAGGAGCCAAGGTATCAAAAGGCAGGTGTTGGACCTGGGCTTCTACCACTTTAGGAAAGAGACTCTTTTGCAATCAACTCCTAACTTTTGGTATTTGAAATTAACCTCTGAAGCAATTTTTCAAGCCCTAGCTGAAAAGCACCGGTGGCCTCTTCCACTGCCGTTGCCAAGCGTCTGACTGCGATCACGGCATCCCTGCGGAGCTCGTTGGCAGTGTCTTGCTGAGCACTGGCCTCCTCACCAATAGCAATCAGCCTGTCCAATTTTTCTTCCTCACGCTTTGAAAGTTCTCGTGCCAACCTCCTGTTTTCTGCCAACTCAGCTGCAATAGTCCTGGCCACTGACCGCCTTCTTCGCCTCGCCCACCTTGGAGGGGGCTCACTGGTCAAAGGCCTATCCCCACCAGAAACAAAAGGAACTCTGGAGGAGACGACCGGAGGCCGCTGTGTGGAGGCCACCCCAGGAGTGTTCCGGCTGGTACTGGCGCAGGGACTGGGCTCACTGGACACACCCAGTCTGGTCATGGGGCTGCTCTGACAGGGAGCAACTGCACCTCTGAAAAGGTGGTGGGAACTGCTGTAGCTGGGGGTCCCTTGAGAGCACCCTGAAAAACAAAGCAACAATGTTGCAAAGAGGACATTCCTGCGAAGGGAATGCTTGGAGCCAGCAGTGGAAGCTGAGAGACAATTACAACACTGTGGTAGTTCCTGGAAAGGCCTCTTTCCACAAGGGGTTGGGAAAATTTCAATGCCTTGGTCTGGACACGTCTGCCAACCGTTATCTTCCCTCCAAACCTCCCCGCTGCCTTCTCGAACCCCTTTCCACATAGCCAGCCAACCCAATCTCAATTCTCACGTTCCTATGCACCCACTATAAATAATGCCAAAATGAGTCTGGTTCTAAAGAGTACTTTTTCCACATTTCAAAATCTAATACCTTATATACTTAGGGTCATTGCTTTTGAAGACCTGGAGCCCCTGACCTTACAAGAAGGCTTAAAAAAACAGAGGGCCTGGGTCAGAAATGGAGACAAAGTTGAAGAGAACACCATCCAAATATATACTGCGGTTTAGAACCAAGTGACTCTGGTACCCCAATCCTTCACATGCTTGGGAGTTACCTGCACCCGAGGATTCATCCCAGGAGTCCTCGAGGTCACTGGTTTCTCGCATCTGGTCACTGATTCTCAGTTGACAATCCTCATCTGATTCCTTAACTGTTTTCAAGATAGGCTGATGATCTGCTGCCTGAGTCCTTTTTGCTCTGAGAAGGCTGGTGCCCTCCTCCCCTGGGGGGTCAGAGGCCACTAGGTTCTGATCACAGTGCTTGGCCCAAGCAGCATCCTCCATTAAGTTGTCTGGGTCAGTCACTATCTGATTTCGGAGAAGCTGATCCAACGTATCATAAAACGGACAGTGCGGCGGATCACCCACACTCGTGGCATGGGCAACGTACGCCTTTAAATACAACGCCTTCAGAACTTTAAACTTGGAGCGGCACTGACGTTCGGTGCGGCGGAAGCCTTCCTGCTGCATTCGCTTAGACACAGCCTGATAGACATCCGCATTATGATGCACAGTCTGGAGGCGCTGGATATACTCTGCCTCGCCTAGTATGGAGAGAAGAGTTCGCGTCTCCTGCCGGGACCACCGGATGCCCGCACTGCTATTGGAACTGGCCATAGTGGACCGGGAAGGAAGGCTAGCTGCAGGAAGCTCCTGGGCTGCAAGGTGAAGGTGAAGGTGTGGGGAAGCTCTGTGTGCTCTCAGTGTACTTCCAGGAGCCAGCCGATTCTTCCCTCTCAGGGCTAATTGTTGAGAAGCCAGGTCCAAGGACCGCATTTCTGGCTGGAAGGCCATAGGGGAATGAGAGTTACAGGGAGGGCGTAAGGATAACTGTGGCAGCAAGTTAGGTGGTGCTACCTGTGAGTAGGGTGCAAACAGGGAGGAGGCCAAGACCGAGAAAGCCCAACTGTGAAGGTTTGCCCAGGACAGGTACTGGACCAAGAGCTCAAAAGGACATTACTGCCTTGGTAAAAGGGGACTGACTCCTCCACAAAAGAGAGAGTGCTTCTGAGGCTGAGACCTGGTACAACGTGTCTATCTGTAAAAATCACCACTGTCTTGTAAGTAGGCTAAGGTGGGAATACCTGGGCCAAGAGACAGTTCGCTCTAGAGAAGTGCCAGCAAGACCATGGTGGAACAGGTTGGAAGAGCACTCATCCTTTACCAGCCTTGGCCTCAGCAGCCTGTTGTGGTTACATATTACATCTGACCGTCACCGTGGCACTTTGTTAAAAGATAACTTTTGGGGCCAGAAAAGTAAGCTTAATTTCTTCCTGATAATACAAAGATTTTGCATGGTATGGCAGAACACAACCATATCATTACTCTGATCATCTGCCCTAAAATAGCAAAATCCAACAGGGCCACCAGGAACTAGATCTACAGAAATATTCTGTATTTTGACTGTATCAATATCAGTATCGTGGTTGTGATACTGTACTCTAGTTTTCCAAGAGGTAAATCCAGTAATACATTGGGTCTCTCTGTATTATTTCTTACAACAGTATGTAAATTTGCAATGATCTCAAAATAAAAAGTTCAATTGAAAAAAATCCATACTGTCGGCTTCTTTTAGTGAATATAGCTTCAAAGCCGTCTAGAGCTTTTTAGAGATTTTATAACCTGCAAATTTTGACACCAATTGATTTATTTTCAATACATACAATATTCAGTTTTGTCAACACATAAACGGAGAGGGGAGTATATTTATCATCACAAAAATTTAAATTCTGTCCAAAATACCCTAAGGAGAAAAATAAATCAAGTTCAATATAACTAAATATAGGTAAGGGATAACAAAAAATATCTGTATGTATAAAAGAAATAAATATTAGATTTATCTATAACCCCCAAATCCCAAGATCAACATGGGGCTTTTATACTTCTCAAATGAACAAAGCAGAAAGGGAAGATGAACTTGGGGCTAAGAGTTAGAAGTCCTGAACTGCAGTCCTATCTAGCTCACCTCCCTAACTAACCAAGCAATTCCATAACTTCTGTGTGTCTTGATTTTCTCATCTACAAATGGGGAGGAATAAAACCTGCCTTACCAATCTTTTAGGGATTTGAGAGGATTAAATAATAGATGTGAAAGCACTTTGAAAATTTAAAAACACTGAATCAAGTATTCCTACTCCAGTGAAAATGAAAACCCCTAATTATTATGGTAATCTATAATTTGAGGAGACAGAAGTCTGGAGAAGCAAGCCTCTTTAATCTTTTAATTAAAGATACAACAGATGATTAACCTGATTCTTACTTAAGATGTTAATTAAGCTGTTTCTCTAATGATTAAATTTGTAAGCCAACTGGAAAAGTTAGTCCCCAGAAAGTGTCACAAAAGGACCCGAGAAAGAAAATCAATAGTTTCTATATAAATTATGACCAATTGTAACAAATTTTGCAAAAGTCAGCTACAGTGCAGAAAAGACTTCAAATTCCCACAAAATCTTTCAAGTTCCCTCTGTCGTGTAAAAAGATGAAAAGTCCAAATTACCACTTCTAAATGAAACATTACCCAACTATACAAATGTTGGAATTTATCAGTAAAAACAGATCTCTGAGCAAAAAACAAGTATCTGAGTGAATCCCATCCCTGAGAAAACACAACACTAATCATCAAAAGAAAGAGCCTACTGGGATAATCTCTGAAATGATTCAATCATAAAAAGCAACAAAAAATCAAACTGATGTTTCTAGTTTCATATCACATTATGCTGAGAATGTATGAACACATTTTATTTCCATATGGAAAAGTATTATTTTATTCCATACCTTCTGCCAAGGATCTGCTTTACTTTCATTACTGTATTTGAAATATTTCTTATTCTACTCTGTTTTGCTGCCAATCCAACAACCTGAAAAAGAACAGCATATTACAATGCATGTAATTTTACTTATTTCCAAATACAAACATGAGGGGAATAGTACCTCTTCATTTTCTGTGTAAGCAACAACAGCTGGAGTAACTCTGTCACCTGCATCATTTGCAACCACATCAGCCCGGCCATCCTGGAAAAAAAATACACAACTCTATTAGATCTTTTTGGGGGGTGGATATAGACACACAGACACAGACACATGGACATACACACAAAGAGTCTCATCAGACATATGCGTGTCAGTTTTACATTGCCATACCTGTAGGAAAAAAATCACTGTATCAATACTTTAAACTTGCAGATTTAATTGCCAATATTAATTTCCTAGATTTTATATAAGGTCAACATTTCACAAACAACTGCCTCATTTTTTCAATCTGCTCTAGTCAATAATTGGATCAAACATAACTTTCCTGTATACAATAATAAGATTTATTATATCACCCTTTCCAGTTTCCTTTCTTTCCTGACAAATACATTTTTCTTCCTTTTTCTACGTATGATGAGGTAGCACACTAAATCCCTTTGGTTTTTCCTTCCAAATCACTTGACATTTAAATGCAAGACTAATATCAGGGGAGTTCATTATTATTGTTCCTCCCACCTCCCTACTGATGAGAAGCGGACTACAATTCCTTGTTAAGCCCCCTCATTGAAGAAAGGTCAAGTCAGTAGAGCATGCACCACCAACTCGCTTCACGAGCTTCGCGGGATCATCAATTCCTGTTCCAGATCTCGACCAGCAAGCAGGTCCCTTCCTGGCAAACCTTTGTAAACCTCCGGGTCGGGATGTTCAGGTCCACCTCCCGGCCAGCAGCAGCCCTGCCGTCCCCGGGGACCATCTCCCTCCGGGGCCTCCTGCCGCTCTGACATCCCCAAGACCTCCCAGGCCCCCTGCTGCCCAGACATTTCCCCGGACCGCCCCTCTTCCGGCGTCCAGCGCCCACGAGGTCCTCGAGACCCCTCCCGGCCTCCTGAGGCCCTGACGTCCCCAGAACCGCCCCTCTCCCGGCCTCCCGCGGCCCTCAAGTCCCCGAGACCCTCCAGGCCTCCTGCTGCCCTGACGTCCCCGGGCCCGCCCGACTCCGAGCCTCCAGTGCCCACGACGTCCCCGAGATCCCTCTGGGCCTCCAGAGGCCCTGACGTTCCGGGACCGCCCCCCTGTAGGCCCCCTACGGCCCGGACGTTCCCGGACCCCGCGCGCCCGCGTCCTCACGACCTCTGCCAGGGCGCAGCAGCCTTTTCGGAGGAGCTGCGGAGGACCAGGCCGGGTCCGCCCGGTCCTTCAGCTCCAGATTCCCTGCTATAATGTCTTTCCGCAAGACATTCCTAGGCCGGCGACACGCTGCTCACAACCCCACAAGAGACCAAAGGACCTGCCCCGCACCCGGAGAACTGGGGGGCCATCAGGCTGGAGCCCAGCTCCCTCAGTGCCTCACCTTATAGACGGCCACGCAGGCTGATGTGCAGCCAAGGTGAACTCCGATGGCCGCCATGAGGCGGCAGAGAAGGCGGCAGCAGTAACGAGTGGTCTCCCTGTGGCAACAGCTTCGGGCCTCGGAACAGCCCCATCAGGCACCGCGGAAACTTCACGTTCCCGCCCGCCCACTGCGTCCGGTCCATCCGCCGCGGCCTCCCGCGTCGCCACCAATCAGCGTGAAGGTTTCGCCTTTCCTTTCCGACTGCGGGCGAATAGCTTTACTGCGTCCTCCCACCCCAGCCCTGCCAGAATCGCAGCGCGTGTGCGATCTTGCGCATGCGCCAGTCGGGGAGGGACTGGAAGGGACGTCTCGGTTCCGCCCCCTTCTAGTTCCTTACGTGAAAGCCAATGGAAACTCGTGATTGAATTGCGTCATTTGGCCCAGCAACTCCCGGCAGATTCCGCCGCCCGCTAACCCCTAGGTCTGCCCCTCCGCGTCCTGTAACAGCCCCGGGCGATAGCTGCGTTGGCTGTTTTGGTGGACGCGGGTGGCAGGCGTCTGGAGCGGCTGGCTCATCATGTGGTGCGTGGGCCCAGCCGCGGTGGTAGCCTTTTGTGCCGGACTTTGGGTGTCTAACCCGAGGACGGCGATGGGCCAGGAGGCCGGGGAACGGCCAGGGGCCGACTGTGAAGGTGAGCGGTGTGAGACCCGCTTGCATGGCCGTGGCACCGCGCTGCAGCGCAGCTGTTGTCGGCTTTGGCTTCTCCCGGCGCTGGCTATAAATAATATTTAACTCAGGAAATGCAGGCCCCCGTCCCTGGTTTCCCACCGCCTTCTCCCAAGCCTGGGAAGTTCGATCCGCGTCCAGTGACACCTTGAGGCCGTCTTGTATATTAAACGGCTGTGATCCAAGCCGGGGAGTTTGGATTTGGATTAGATGTTGTGTAGACGCGACTAGCTTCGGAGGACCCTAGTGCTCCATCTATGCTGCTACTGTGAATGGGCGAGTCTGGCCCTCCCAGCCCAGGCGAGGTCTTTCAAATTTAAATTCGTTTGACTCCCAAAAGAAAAATAAAACAAGTTGTCTGTAATTGAGTTGAGGTGGTTTAAACCGGAGAACGAAAGTAATGTTTGTTAGGACTTACAGAGTAAAGTTGCTTTACAAAGGAGTACATTAACTCCTTTGGAGGAATACCCGGGAATGATTCCTTTTCTGTTCGCAGAACCTGAGCTATGCACTTGAAATCAAAACACGTGGGGCTAGGTTCCACCAACCCTTGTGCTCTGAGCCCCCATGCCCCTTCCTTACAAAATCAGCGTGATAGTACCTACTTCAGCGGGCTGTTACCAAGGTTAAAGAAGAAAATTGGCTATGCTAGCCCCTTCCTCCTGGACTGCTGTAACAACCATTTTTCATAGACCAAAATAATTTATGTAAGTGTATATCCTTCTCACCCTTATGTGACCTTGGGACTCTATCCCTGCTTAACAGGAAATTGTAGATTCACAGTACACATTGAATAATTGGATGAGTGTAGTTTGTATAATAACTTGATGAAGTGTTAAGAATTGGAGTCCAGTTTTCTACCAGCCCTGCAATAATTAAACTTCTCTCCAGAAATTTGAAATATCTACCTGATATCATTTTAAAATATCATTTTTAAACTTTCTATAGTTACATTTGTTCCTCTAAGTTAAAGAATCTTACAACTGCATCTATGCATTTAAAGCAGAACTTGTGAGACATAAGCAATAGATTTGATTACTCATTAGTAATTTAATTTCTGGAGTGTCTACCTGAAAACAGTTCAGAAAAGCCAGAGCCCCTCGATTCATTAAATCAAGATGGCATAAGCTTCACATTTAATGTGAAGCTTATGCCATCTTGCCTAGATCTATTACAGCATATTGTAATTATTGTGTGTTTCATTTTTTACTGTCTTCCCTCCTCTTGCTCACTCTGCTCCCATTACCCTGTTTTTGGACTCCTGGATTAGAGCCTTTGCATTTCTTCCCTTTGCCTTGAGAGTTCTACCCCCAAGTAGTCCACTTACAGTCTTCTCCCTTTCTTAAGGTTTCTGCTCAAATACCACTTTATCCAAGAGGTTTTCCTTGACCACTCCTTTTAGAATAATAGTATTTACCTTGTCACTTTCTACCCCCATTATCGTGTTTCTTTTTCTTCACAGCCATAAGATACTTTTATTTATTTCCTAACATGTAATCCTTGAGGGAATGGACTTTGTTTCTCAACAGCCTAGAACACTGCCTGGTACTTACTAATTGCTCAATCAATATTTATTAAAAACACAAATGACGGGCTGTTGTATTTAATACTCTGTTCCTATTAATAGCATTAGGAAAGAATGGAACTTGGAACGCTAAAAGACTACATGACTGGTCCTCTAGCTGAAAACAGCTAAAAACACTGGATAAAATAAAAATGTAAAAATATTTTTAAAGATTTATTTATTTATTTGAGAGAGTGTGTGTGGGTGCGTGTGCTTGGGAGGGTGGCGGAGGGGCCCAGGGAGACAAGCAAACTCTCCCCTGAGTGAGGAGCCCGCCTCAGGGCTCCATCTTAGGACACCTGAGATCATCACCTAAGCCAAAATCAAGTGTCATGCTCAACCAATGAGCAACCCAGGCACTCCTAAAAATAATTTTAAGAGTAAGTTAGTAAGGCACAACCAGAGGCCAAAAATCAAGGTGATAGTGGACCGAAACAGGTAAAAGGAATAGGGAAGGTAGCTTTTGCCTTGAGGGCACTTGTTACTCAAGCAATCTGAATTTAGATTTTCATGGCTTTGGTAAAAAAAAAGAATAAACACAAAGCTCAGGACCTTCCCAAGTTAGGAGTGTAATATGAGGTCTTCCCCCAATTAATTTGAAACCCTAAAGAGCTAGACCTCCGTGACCTGGAAATAACCACAACTCTATCCCTGTCTTTAGAGACTGAAAGCAATAGTAGTATTTGAATTTTGTACTGAAAGGGAAAACAAAACTGTCTCCAGATAACTCCTGATCACAAGATAGTCCACATATGCATTGAGGCCCAAATGCACACAACCTGGATTGTCCCAAGCATCTCAAACTGAAATTTTAGTTTAAAGGGGTTTTAGGCATCAGCAAATGGTGATCTTACTGTAGGAATCCACCTTTAGCCCAGCCTGCAAATAGTTCTCACGGTTAAGGTCTAAAAAATAAAGGTTACATTCAGAAAAGTCTTGCATCCATGGGGAAGCCGGGCACCATAAGTGACAGCCAGTTGAGACTGGTGGCAGAGACTAGTGGAAACGTCAGGTACTGGAATTACCAGGCACAGAATAGAAAATACATTTATTATGTTCTAAGAAATAAAGGAAGGGAATGAAAATATAGAGGGCAAAAGCCTCTTAAAAATGTCCAACCATATTTGGAAAAGAACCAGATTAAAGGACTACAAATAGAAATTAACGGAATTAGCAGCAGATGAGATACAGCTGATGAAACAATTAGTAACTAAGAAGATTGAAGAAATTGTCAAGAAAGAATCACTAGAGAGAAAGAAGAAGAAAAAAAGAGAAAATCTTAAACACAGCCCTGTGTTTAAGTCTAACTTTAGAGTTAGACTTTCAGATGATTCAACAGTGAAAGACCCAAAATCATACAGGTAGTAATCAGTAAAGCTGGCATTGCAGCCCAGAAAGTCTGGCTTCAGAGCCTAATCACTGAATTACTGCTTATACTGCTTTCTGAGTATAGTGTTGGGGACTAAATTATTCAAGAAAATATTTTTAAAAATCAGAAGAATGAAGTAGTATACAAATTATTCAAGAAGTTCTGGCTACTCTTTAACTCCTAACTCCTTATAACTTGTGTTCTATTCTTACGTAGCAATTCTCCCCTAGTCCCTGTATCACCACGATTGGTGTCTTTTTAAAATTTTTCCTCCAAAATCAAGCAGATAATGTGGGAATGACTGCAGTTTTAGAAGGTGTGGATGGAACTAGCCCATTGCCAGTTTAATTATTCCACTAACCTAATTTTAAGCATTTATCATTATCTTTTTGAAAAACTTGTAGCTCTTTTCCTGCAGGTGGCATTCTTATATTTCCCAAATACTATTTTGCCCTTTCGGGCTTTGGCTAATAATTGCTTAATTGATCTGTGATTTCACCTTAAACTTTTAAATTCAATTTCATTAACATTACTGTAAGGGCCTATTTAGCCAGAGCGGCTCCATCTCCTTTGAACAGCCATTTTGCTGTTTATGCAATAAAATTTAAACTGACACCCACTCCACCCCCTGCACCTGTACTTACTTCAAACAAGTCTGGGAAACTAGTAAAATATGGTCGACCAGTCCCAGGGAACAGAGCCCAGATACAAGGGTGGGTCAGGCCAAGTGGAGACATCCAATCAGTGGAGTGCACATACTATCTCCCTAGCTACCAAGGAGTGTGGGTTCTGCCTTTTGGGCGCCAATTCTGACCAAGGTGATAGGCTAGTTCAAATATCTACTATCAGTAAATTATAATTCAATTGACCACCCGTGTGTGACCCAGCATGACTGTGCAGCTTTCTCTGTGTGTTGCAATCTCATTGGCCACCTGTGTGTGGCCAGGCTCAACCACATGGCCTTTGCTCTATAATTTATAAAAAGTTATTCTGTGAGGCTGGGGGTGGTCGCCCTCTCTGTAAGAGGCGGCCCTGACCCGTTGGTTTGATTCTCGATGCTTGGTTCCAAATAAAGCTTTGCTTGACCTTCGTTTTCTATCAGTCTTGCTCCTTTGATCGCGGACCTAACAATTACCAAATATTTTGAGCTTATCGGGGATTTCTGTGACAGTCAAAGATATTGTGGTGAGTTTTTAACATCAATTAGGACTTCAAACAGGAAAATTTTTTATATGACCTATACCTAGCATCTAGATTCATTGTTAATATTTTGCTATTTTTGCTACCATTCTCTCTTTAAAAAATAAAATAACACACTTGCAGCCACTGTTTTCTCTCCCTTTCCAGGAGAAAGTTAGTCTGTTAGTCTGTTCTAAAGTTAATGTGTTCTTCTTTTCCATTTTTAAAGGTTTTATTTATTTAATTGACAGAGAGAAAGAGATCACTAGTAGGCAGAGAGGCAGGCAGAGAGAGAGGGGAAAGCAGGCTCCCTGCTGAGCAGAGAGCCCAATGCAGGGCTTGATCCCAGAACCCTGAGATCATGACCTGAGCTGAAGCCAGAGGCTTAACCCACTGAGCCACCCAGTTGCCCCTTCTTTTCCATTTTTAAAGAACTCTTACTATAAATGTGTGTATCACAAATAACCTATGTATTTTTTTGATCTTAGTTCTATATAATTGTACATTGTACATATTCATTTGCAACCTTTTCATTCAACATGATATTAGGGCACTTATGTACATTGATAACTACAGATGTAGTTTTTTTTTTTTTTTTTTTTTTTTTTTTTAAGAAGAGCCAGGTAATTCCACGGCCTAGTTCCTTCAGAATATTTCTTACCAGCATTTGGTTTTGCTCTTTTTTAAAAAATACTTTATTTATTTGACAGACAAAGATCACAAGTAGGCAGAGAGGCAGGCAGAGAGAGAGAGAGGAGGAGGAAGCAGGCTCCCTGATGAGCAAAGAGCCAGAGGCAGGGCTCGATCCCAGGGCCCTGAGATCATGACCTGAGCCAAAGGCAGCGGCTTAACCCACTGAGCCACCCAGGCGCCCCTCAATATAGAGTTTTAATTCACTACAGAATTCTACTTTCTGAGGGAAATACAGTTTATGTAACTATTCTTTCTTGGAGAAGTGGGAAGAACTTTACATAGTTACATAAACTGGAGCACATGGGTAATGATTTCTCTAGGTCATAGAGCAAGAATCTCTGGGTGATCCATTATATGTGTTTTCAACTTAACTTTTCCCTGTTGGACTGCGGTTTTCTTACAGATATGCAGAAGCTCTTTTATTCAGCCAAAAAATACATATGTCACATCCAGTCTAGGCTCCTCAGTGAGGACAGAGCAATGTAGCTTAAGTGGGAGAGGTGACAGAGACTGAAGCATGAGAGGCAGTGAAGAGTCAAGTCATCAGGGACTTTGGGACAATCTAGAGACTGCATTAGACTCTGAGTGATATGGAAAGTCACAGGAGGCTGTTGAGCAGATGAAGTAGCGTAATCTGACTTTCATTTTCAAAGAATCTGGTTAGGATGTTGGGAACTTAGTGGGTCAGATTATAGCAATCCTCTGATCAAGACATCCTAATGCTGCTGAAGAAGATATGAAAACATCATAAAGGAACATAGAGCTGACAAGATAGAAAAATTTATTGGTCCAAAATTGGAAGGGGAAGGAGCAATCCTGAATGGTAAACTGAATTTACACTCATTTTTGCCCAGATGACACTGGCCAAAGTAAAGATGATCTTCTGTGTGAGGGAGATGGAAGACAAAGCCAAAGACTTGTTTTAAGTAAGGAGTCTACTAGGACACTCTTCTTTGTTAATCTGGGATTCCCAAATCCCAAATACTCCCTGAGAGCATGGTTGAATGAGCAATAAACTTAACCCATCCCTACACACAGAGGTCTCTAAGGAAAATTTCCTTGCCACTGTGCAGAATAGAAGGAAGGAATAAATACATTTCTGAGCGACTATAACCACAAGATGTCCTCACTTGGATTTGCAGCTAAATTTCACATCAGGGGTCCAAGATAATATCAAGCTCTCAATTTAGTTTAAAGTATTCCCTGGCTAGTAGCTCCTAAGCCTGATACATACAGACACAAATCCTTTATGGAAATAAGGCATCATTATTTTAGGCTTCAAATAATCTCCACAAATACATTTCAAATGACTATCATGCAGGACAAAATAAGGAAGTAGACAAAAGAAACAAATAATCAAGTAACAAGAGGAGGCAAAGGACTCTGTTTTTCACAACAAAACTTTTATAACTCGCTGGCTTTAAATTAGGTGTGGGGGAGTGAGGGAGAGGAAGAGGAGGGAGATTAGAAACCACAGCATAAAAATTCTTTGAGTTTTTTTTTTTTTTTTCTTGAAGAGAAATGGGGAAATGGGGTCGTATTTGGTGGAGAGGGGCAGGAATGTGGTCTTGAGAGATCTTTCTATTGCTTCTAAGATGTGAGAAGTAATACATGCATGTTGCAGGCTAATGGGGAATGAGACAGGAGGGAGAGCGTAGAAGTGGAGGAGCAGGGAGTTGATAGGCTCTCCTTAGCAAGTGTAAGGGTTGTCAAAGTTCATTCATAGAAGAAAGGAAGAACATGCAGGTACAGGTGTGGTAGATAAAGGTGGCGGGACCAGGGGAAAATTCTCTCCTGTTGCTTTTTTCCCCTCAGAGAAATAGGATGCAGGATCATGAGGTGAGAGTGAGAATGAGGGGGAGGTGTTAGACTAGGTTTGAGGAGAGAGCAGTTTTGCAATTGTCATTTGGGAAGATGGATATAGTGGGAGTATGGCGAAAGGACTAGGGTTGTCAAGCAGCCCTGATAGCTCACTGGAAATTCATGGCCATGAATTTGAAGTGAGACCAGTGAGCCCCACTGTGTTACTTCCTCCAGTTGTGCTCAGCGAGTATAGGTACAAACTGGGTGGGGAGTTGGCTTTAATTAGGGTTAGGGTTTTTCCAGGTGCATACAACAAGGGAGGAAGATGCAAGAAAGTTGAGTTTATGCAAAGAAATGACTATAGTGTATAACATGGAATCTAAACTGGACAAGGAAGCTTGGTTAAAAGGTGGGAAAATCAATGGATTGTACAACCTGGTGGGGTTGGGAGAAAACTTGGACCGTTGGGTGTTAGAGGATGTGAGCTGGAGAGATAGGAGGTGATGGTCAAACAATGGGATTTCAACTGAAATTATAGAGAGATTATGATCATTGGTAATGATTGGACCGAAGGGTATGACCACAACAATTTCTCATGTGTTCTAGATATTAATCTTTAGTCAGTTATATAAGTTGTAAATATCTTCCTCCAGTCTACGGCTTGTCTTATCTTTTGTTTATGATTTCTTTGGCATTATAAAAGTGTTTAATTTTGCTGTAATCAAACATATGATCTGTATTTTGTACCTTCTTTTTTTTTTTCAAAGATTTTATTTATTTATTTGACAGAGAGAAATCACAAGTAGATGGAGAGGCAGGCAGAGAGAGAGAGAGAGAGGGAAGCAGGCTCCCTGCTGAGCAGAGAGCCCAATGTGGGACTCGATCCCAGGACCCTGAG